>NC_142670.1:13900000-14000000 GCF_964200805.1 Pocillopora damicornis
AAAATTTCCAAAACCCTTTTAACATGCTTTATGCTGGGTAAGTACGACACTAGTTATTCCTGTTTTTTCTTAGGTAGCTATGACACCGTCGAAATTAACTTTCCATATTTTAAATAGTTATTTCGATTTTTACTCCTACGGAACTCTAATAACGAAACAAAACGAACTCTACACATGTCGTTTCTAACCTATCGGTCCATCATTAAAGCAAAACTTGGGGATCTTTGTATCATCGACATTATCATTATTATAGGTTTCTCAATATTTTTCACTTTCCATACAATTCCAAAATATTTTTTAAAAAATTAATAACCCGGAATGACACATTCGTATAAGTGCAAAGACAGCTGTTGACAGCAACCTATATTAGTATCGTGCGCTTGATGAATTGCGAGATGAGTACAACTGAGTCCAATAAAGTGTGCAGTTTTTTTTTTAAAGTTGTGCGCTATGTTAGAACTACCTTAGTAATATCTTGACTTTCCATTTGCGAAAAAATTATATCGATTTCGGGACGTCCTGTGAAAGTCAGCCAAACCAATCCGTGAAAAAAATTGTCAGGTCGTGGTTATTTGGCACTCTTAATTAAAACAAAACCTAGCAGACTCTAAAGATGTCCGCATTAAACTCTTAGTTTATAACTGAAGAAGGATCTCTTATAAATTGGATTCCTGAAGCAATTTATACAGAGCAAAGTTATCATAAAGCAAATAGCGCAAGCGAGACATTCACGCGGTGGTCATGTTTTTTGCGTCATGGTGGTCCACAAAACAGCTTTGGCAGCCATATTAAGGATGCAGGAACACAACAGCTTAATTGCTGTCGTCTTAGGTCTTTATGACAAGATGTCAAAAGGGAAAGACGTCTCCTCTTTTTATGCTTCAGATGGTTGTTGTACATTCGACGTGCTTAGACAAACGATCAAACTTAATCAACAGGGTCCACTTAAATTGGAACTAGATTAGACTGATTTCAAGTTTGATATTCGACCGTGGGGTTGGAAAAAATGGTTGAATTGGTGTACTTTTTCCTTAATCATCGTACGTTAAAACACCATACCTCTTCTTGAAATTTGATAATTGATTTTCAGAATAAGCTGAGGGGTTAATATGAAGTGCACTCACAGAAACATAATTGAAATAACCCTTAAAAATAAAACATTTTTTTCTGTATTCAGCAATGAACTCCTTTTTTTTCTTTTTTGATTTATGCTCAAGTAAAAAAATTGGGCTTTTAATAAAGTCCTCTATCCAGTCGTGTTTAATGGATTACCCTGAAATTCTACGAGCATTACGGGCGATGATGTTACTTTATGCCTCGTGTTCCTCATTCCAGGGTCATGTGCAATAAATTCCAGCCTAAAGGTTCGCTGAGAGCCTTCGGATGAGGCGTTATTCATATATTGCGGAACCCAAACCGTTTAACCTATCAAATTATTTTTTAATTATTAACACTCAGGGTAAATGACTGCTAACTGCTCGCCAAATCGGACGTCATAGACAATTTAAACATATTTCTCTTCTTTGAACCCGAGAGCAAACTTTATACTTATCTCATTGCTCTTCATATACAAAATAAAAAAAAAAAGAAATTTATATATATACATGGGTTCCGGAGGTTCGACGGTCTGCTGATCCATAGTTTAGTAACACCCAAGAATATTGAAATTTCCTCACAAAATTTTGGAGACCAATCACTCAAGATTCAAATTGTGCAGAACTCAGATTTGAAACCCGATTCCTTCGCTTAAAGAAACAGCCGTAGTCCGTTTTGAATTGCTGCAAACTAAAACGAAATGCTATTTTTATTCTGGATAGCGCATTTTACATCCTTTTCATTGTTTTATAATTTGGTTGCACTCCGAATAACCCGTTTAAAGAATTTTCCGAAATACATTCGCGAAGGTCTACCGTATCCTTATAAATATTTTCCACATTTAACAATTTTTGTTCAGCTGGTTGGTAAATTGCGGAGATGCGGCATTTATCAAAATTTCTCTGTCTGCTCCCTACTAAGGTAATAAATTCGTGGGTAGATATCAAAGGGCGTGTAGCAAATAAAATGCATTAGCACCATCTAACTCGAAATCTAATAGACTTTTTCATTGTTTCAAATATTATTCTTGAGATAACAATCAATTTATTTGCTTAATCTCTTCCACAGTCATCTTTCATTTGTTGATGGATTTGCCAGGAACAGGTTAGGCAAAGTAATTTCAATTTTAACATTTATGCACCTTAACATGAACGGTAAAAAATAGATAATATCTGACTGATTGTGCCAATAATGAGCCATAGACCTCCTGTTAGAATTACATCGGATTGTGATTTAAAACGTAAGTTGGAGAGCAAAACAAAAATTCAATGAATAACGGTGCTATCACCCTGATCTCCCCAATTTCCACTTTTAAAACGTTACAAAGCCTAATTGTAGTTTTTGCTTCAGTGAGGTAGAGGATTTTGATGCCCATCATTTGTTATTAAAATTAATTGTATAAAAAACACCTATCCGTGTCCATCATCAGCATTATTACATGATTGTAAATATATGAAAACATATATGTGCACTGCGGTTGATGAACAGTTATGAACACTACCTAAGTAGTAGAGAAAATGTGGCCCGAAAAAAAAAATTCAGTTTCCAGTTGGCCTGTTAGCTCAGTTGGTAGAGCGCTACACCGGTATCGCAGAGGTCATGCATTCAATTCCCGTATATAACCGTTCATAGAGGATTGAGGATCGCTTCTATATTCGTATCAGCTTTATTGTTATCATCAGTATGCGTTTTTTTTCGTTTATTTATTTATTCATTTATTCTTTCTCATAGAGTGCCAAGCAACTTGTTTCAAAAACTCCTCTTACTTTTTTTCGAAAAGCGGAAGATATTGGGATAACAACAATGGTGCTTGCTCCTACCAGAATGGTTATTTAGTCTCCATAGAAACTGAAGAAGAATGGCAATTTATCAATCGTGAGATTCAAAAGCGTGGTACTTCGAATGCTAGTGCGTGGCACATTGGTTTAGAGGAGAAAGGCGGGGTTTGGACTTGGCTGAGTGGAGAACAACTGAATATTTCGAAATGGCGAGATTCTAAGCCAGGTGGTGACGACAAAAGGGCGGAGATAACTAAGAATGGAGGGCTCTTTAATAGTATCTCTTCGCGTAGAAGAAATGCCTATATTTGCGAGACGCCCGGAGGTAAGATCACATTCCAACCATAAAGTTAAGAACTTGTTCATGCTTAGCGTGCGTATCACTAGTTATGGGTGCACGCGGGAAGTTTGGAGAGCACGAAAAATGCGTAAGAGTAGCTCGAGGCGCAGCCGATAGCAACTCTAGCTTTTTGAGTGCTCTCCAGACTTCTCAAGTGCATCCATAATTCGATATACGCACAGCTAAAAGCATGAGCAAATTCTTTTATAGCAGAGCGACAACAAGGATCTGCGCTAAGAAGCCTTTTATTGAGATAGAGTGCAAAATTCTCACAACGCACAAAAACTAAAGAAACGTCCCTATTGGCTGGTTAAAAACACGACACATTTTATACTTTGGTTTTAGCGAGAACTTTTGATCCAGTTAACCGATAACCGTGAATGAAAATCTCAAAGTTTACAGAGAAATGGAGAAAATCAAAGCCAAATGAACTCATGAATGAATTCCCAGTGGATCAGGACCTAAAAGATTAATGCCGATTGAAAAATTGGGCAGTTCTTCGCTGGTTTCTTTCGTATTCCTAAGAGAGGGAAACTGCACTGCAGCTTAACAGGACAGAAATTCTGAAGCCAGGTAAAAAAAAAAAAAAAAAAGTTCACGTCATCTTATTTACGCACGGGCGTGCGCAAATAAAGATTTTGTTCATAGAAACTCAGTAGGACTTGTATAGGGCAAGCACGCAGGCTATGTTATGATATATTATGTGCTGAAAAATTACAGTCTTGCAGTTGTGTCATGAAAATTGCTCTTGCTTCTTAAAAGTAAAATTATTGTTCACAGAATATGCTCAGCTCACCTAACTTGTACGTGTGAGCAGTGAATGAATTTTAAAGCGCGTATTAGTTGTTGAACATACCAATTTCCGGGAGACATGTTTCAAAAGGAAATTGAATTACTCTAGTATTGTCCTTTCTTGCACCAACTACAGCTGGAAAACAGCGACCGAAATCGTACGTTTCCCAACTTTTGTCCAGCGCGCTGCGGTTAGGATAATCTAGCCGACAGAATTTTCCTTTGCCACAAGTTACCAGGCGTGTTCACTGAGATTAGTGAGTGTATGTATGTTATTTGAACATAACGAATCCAAGTATTTTATTTTTCTGTATGTGTGCGTGTTTGTGTTTCTTGTAGTTAGTGATAAATGTTATTTACTGACAGGGAGGTCCGTATTGGGTAAGATTGTGCCCGAGGTCTTGACCACCGGAAATTTAGGCAGAGTGCAGTTTTTCCCAATATGGACCGACCTCAGCTGGTGAATAACAGTTTTTTCGTAAACTTTACGAAATGTTTTCCAAAAGAACCCTAATGAGTCAGGGCTGTAATTACGGCAAGGTCCTCCATGAACTGAAAAATTTTTGGGCGAGTACGTGGAACAGACTGAGGTATTGCAATTTAAAGAATGGCTTCACCGAAATATTTTTATTTGTGTAATAAAAAAAGGTGATTTAAAACAGAGTTTCAAACATTTTTTGTACAAATATCTGTCAAAATCTGACACCTGTCTAGTAGAAAGCGCGCAAGAAAAAAACACAAGCACACTTTAAAAATATCAACAACAACAGCCACAACAACCACAACGGGTGCTGGTTTGGTAAACAAACTTAAGTGAAAAGTAATTGTAAGTAAATTCAAGTCTAGGTTTTGAAGTTGTGGGATTTTGCTCGTTTGTTTGGTGCAATCACGTGTGTAAGTCTTGTCTTTCATGGAGAGGGAGAGTTTTCATGCAGCTTTTTCTCGTTCAATTCCTTCGTTATCTGTCGTGAAATTAACGAAGCAATGTCTAATTTGAACGGAACTGCAAAGACTTGTCGAAAGCGTATTTGAAGTATAGAAGACTTCGCTCACTGGTTTTCAAGGGGAAAATTTTTTGAGAATTCACATATAAAACGAACAAAATTTTCATCATTGAACTCAATTGTAAACAAATACCTCACAATTTAACTTTCTGAGTTACTTCTAATAAAGGTTTAGGTTAATCACGAACGGTTTTAGGCCGCGCGTCAACCCATTTAATGACATATTTCCTACCACAATTCATTTCAAAACCAGTTTTTTTTCCCGGCAACCAAAGTGATTTGGGAGAGATAGAGAGGATTAATAAGTTATTAATCGGCTTGGTTTTCTTTAAAATGGTTGTTTAGTTTTAACAACTGAGTTGAAATCGTAAATTGGCCACCGTAAAGAGTTTAAAGGCTTCAAACTCCTAACGGTGGCCAATTTGTGTTTTCATCTCAGTTATTAACACTAAATTAGCTGCTATATTCTCCCACCGACGCAGCACCGCAGTTTCTTTAGAAACTTATCGCCTTTATCTCTTTGAAATGATTTGCTTAAAAATACTGCTTGGCCGGCAAAACGAAATATAGTTATGAAAAATGGCAACAAAGCTAGGGATGTAGAAATAGGAAATTCCGGACCGCATTATAGATCAATAAGACTTCAGGATTCGTAACTGCGCCCTCTGAGAAAAACAAATGATAAATACAGTTCTTTCGAGAAAGGTTGTCGGAAAAAAGTGTGTCGGAAGTGCAAGCGATAACCCCGAAAGGTATTACGGGTAGCTTTTAGGTCATGGCTAGACTTGACCTCAGAGTTCAGGGAAAGCTAAGAAAATGTCACTTTAGGAACGAGGCATCACAGGTTTAATGAACTTATTTTATTTACAAGACTGATTTTAAATTCTAAACTGCACGAAAAACGAAAAACAGATCGAGCTAACCTTAATTAATTTATCCTTAAATTTTTATATGCATATTGCATTGATAACCGTTACCCACATAATAATTTTCAGATTGCCGCGAGCAATCTTTACCTTTTTATATGCATCTTGATAACCGTTACCCAGATAATAATTTGCAGATTGCCGCGTGCACTTTAAATTGCTGCTCTTTTGCACTTTTCCCGTAACAACTGTGTACCGTTAACTGCGTATCTCCAGTTGAACATTTATAAGAACTTATATTCACATTTGATTTTACGTTTTTAAGTCTGTTCAGGTTGGAAGGGGGGGGGGGAATTTGAGGCGTCGGCTCAACGAGGAACTAATTAATATTTAAAAACTCAACTACCAAAATTACATGAATTCACAGATGATCTTAGCTAATGGGACGTTACGTAAGTCAGAAAGGTAGGTCAGAGATGGCGGACGCCGTAGTGAAGAAAGATGTGTTGTATCAATTGACACTGATCAACCATCATATTAAAAAAATAGGAATCAAATAGAGAATAAGTTACGTTTCCATCTCATTTATGTTTCTCCTTTATTGAGATTGTGATTATAATCATTTTATGTTATCATCATTACTATAATTATGACTTTATTTGTCATCATTGTGATAATTAGTATTTTTGTTGTGATCTCTACCATTTTTTAGAATGCCCAAATATAACTTTTAATAACTCTTGGTACATAATTTCTGTGAATGGATGGTCCTGGCAGTGGAGCAGAGACAACTGCCAAAGGCAAGGAGGGGACTTAGTTTCCTTTGAAACCGAAGAGGAATGGAATTTCATGAATGACGAGATTCAAGGGCGAAATACTACGAACTATAGAAATAAATGGAATATTGGTTTAGCAAAAAAAGCCGGAAAATGGACCTGGCTGAGTGGAAGACCGCTGACTATTCGTAAATGGGGAATAAGGGAGCCAAGTAGTGAACACGACGCGGCTTTTATGTACAAGCTGAACAATAATGGCGAGCGGGGCGTGTTTGGTGGTGTTAGTCGTACACGTTGGGGAAACCAACACGCTTATATTTGTGAGATTTCCAAGGGTGAGTTGATTTTTTGTCGTTGTTGTTGTTTTAAATGTTATTTCAATTAACTTAAAAAGCGCTAGAAGCGCTTAAGCGTAATAAAAACATTCTTTGCTAAAGTTTGTGACGTAGAAGACAGAATTTAATTAAACCTTCTGACAATCAGGATCAAGTTTACACTTAAATTTACATAAATGAAAAGATGTTTGAAACAATCTCAGAGAAAGTTTTTATTAAATACATGTCTAACGTTTAACCATGTGAGTAGAGGGAAGTTACACTGTGGTTCTGTTACTGTCACTATTACGAGTAAAAACAGTTGTGACACTTTATGTCATCAGTTATTTTCATGTACCGGTAGTTCATTTATCCTTCCGCTTGAATAAAATGATGGTGAATACCAATCGCAAAGAATTATTAGTCCGATTGCTTTGTTAGATAATAACGCATGATGATGTGAAGTGCATTATTTTTGTGAAGAGCTTATGACTCATGTCGGTTAAGATACATGCCAATTATCACTTTATAAAATGAATGCAAAAGACTTGTAGATGTTCTTCGCATTGGGGAATCAATTTTATGGTTATCGTATTCTATTTTAATACCCGATCGTTTTGAACTGTAAATTTGTAGGGGCTGATTTCAATGTAACGCAAAATGTGCAGTGAATATAATAAACAGACCATTCTGCATCTCATCGAATTAGCAACGAGCACTCTTTAGCGAGGGCTACCTCAGTTTTCATACGTCACCAGAAGGTGTAGAAACATTTTCTTGGGTTGGAATTTAATTGATATAATAGTAGGTCATGATCAGGATTGGGTATGCTTGAGCGTTATCTTCATAATATGACAGAAGTAAGTTATTTAGCGTATGCGTTGTGAGAGAAGGAGCAGATAAAACGCCTTTGAACTTAACTTTGAACTAAAAAGTGAAACAAAAAGTTAAATGCAAACCTTTCACATTCCGATATAGAAATCTTGACCTTAATTGACGAGACTCTTGCGAAGCCCAAAAACCATTGCACTTATTAAATGAGTCCAATATTTCTGGGTAATGTCATTATTTGTGCACGGCCTCCTGATTCCATAACATCATGTACGAGAAAAGAATTCCCAAACGCTGTGATTGGTGCAAGATATCAAAATGCTACGATGTAATTGGTGTCAGATACATACCCTAACGCGGCAATCTGGCTGGTGTGAGATACATACCAAAAAAGCGACAATCCAATTGCTGCAAAGTACACACCTTTGTGCGGCGATCTGATTGGTGCGAGCAACATACCACTCTACACGCAAACATAGTTATTTTCTATGACAAAAACTACCAAAAAATCATTATTTCCGGTGCAGGCGCAAAGCAGCGCTTATCTTGAATAGTAGTGCTTCTCAGAACAGAAGAATTTTATTACTTTTTTGAATAATTAATTCTTATGTATTGCAATTGTTATATTTTTTCAGCAAATCCAGCTCCTGGACGGAACTTTTCGCAGGACTCTTACACAGACTACGTTGGACCACCTTGCACGCAACAATATGGTAAGAAGAGTTGGTCACTATAATGTAATTGTGATAGAAAAACACCGTTGTTGCACGAAAACTTGAAGGCTAGAGTCATGTTTTCACTTACTTTTCACTAAGGTTGTTATAGTTCCTGTGCGATTCAAGTTTCGCCTTGCGTTATGCGTTTCTTTTTGCTTGAGAGAAAACACGAAACCGGCTTTTGTAAAACTAAAGACGGTAAATTTTAATTCACGCGAAGAAATTTTTACTGGATATTACATCAGGAGATCAGATAGATGCAAGCTTTCAAGTGGATGTCTCGTAAAACACACATTTCAAGGCCTGAAAAAGGAACCTCCCAATCATTTTCTCTCGCAATGCCTTAATTAACAAATTCGTCAAATTATTCAAATAAAAGCGCTGAATTAAACCTTAAAACCTTACCAGCATGAGGTTAAGGTTAAACCAAAAATCCCAAAAGGATCCGTAAATTAATCTGAAACAGCTCAGGATAAAATAAGAAATGAAAACGTCATACTCAGTGGTTTAACAATAAATACGCGCGAATATTTTGTTATTTGCGTGGCATTTTTCAAGCCCCGTAGGGGCAGGTTGAAATGCCAAAAACTGGGCAAAATAAGTACCCCTATTGTTTGTTAAACCAGTAATGCAGGGATTTTTTATTGAACTATTATTTCATTTAATAGTATTTTAGAAAAACATCCTACAGCCCTATCTGATCATCGATCATACAAGACGTGTGCGACAGACGAAAATAATGCATAGGAAACAATAAGAGTGTTCTGCATAAGCAATAAAAAGCTTGAGTGCATTTAAGAGTTTTGATCGTTCATGGCGGCCATTTTGTTACGCTGCTTTCCGTCCGCACTTTTGCCCTTACAGTGTAATACTAAGGCAATTGTTTTGTATGATGTGGTCTGGATTAACATTTTTCTTTAAAGATTTGTCATTTGCAACCTCGCCATCGCCGTCGCCATCGCCGTCGCCGTCGCCGTCGCCGTCGCCGTCGCCATCCCCATCGCCATCCCCATCGCTAGCTCAGCAGCTGGTATGTTTTCTAAATAGTAATTTACCGTTTTTGTGTGGGATTTCCCACACTTTGTCAACGCCCGCGAAATTTATTTCTCTATTTATTTGTCCACGAGAGAGAAGTGCTTGTCACGTGGTTTCTATTTGCGTTCAATGAGCCGTGAAGACTGGATTCCAGTCGGCGTTTTTTCATAGTGTATGGTACGGCGGCCATTTCTCTTCTCAGTCGTTGGGTTTTGGAGAACTTATTCGGAATTTCATGTTTGTTTCACGGGGATTTTTGTTTCCAAGGTAAGGATAAGTCATTTCATATTTTCACGGGTTCTTTGCGTGCTTTAACTTTTCAATTTTGTTGTGGGAGCTTCACGATTAAGCTCTCACGAAAGGCGATTACGTTTGTACACCTGGTTTGTGTTCTTTCTTTCATAATCTGAGGCGTTTGTTTCGTTATTTCTTCAGGTGTCTATAACAAAAGATTTTTTCACGTAATTCAACACGCTGAAACGCGGCCTGTGTTCAGTGCAGGTTGCACAGGAGCTTTTACGCTTTCACAAGCCAACATTTATCGGCTTGGACCTTCGGTGCTGGTTGTGTCAGATTGAAAGGAGTCATTGTACTCTCGCAAGCCAACATTTGTCGGCTTGAATGTATTTGTGCGGGTTGCGCTTCAAAGAGTCTCAGGGTGTCTCAAAGTGTCTCACTAGTGTCTCAAAATGTCTCACGAGTGTCTCAAAGTGTCACAAACTGAAAGAAACTATTGTTTGCCTTGAACTGTCAAGAGTGTTATCTATTTTAATAAACTGAGTTTCTAGTTAGTTGGATTGTTGCTGTTGCTCGCTCAAGCACACAAGTAAATATGGGGATCTCCATTGACCAATTCCGTTCAAGGATTGGATCTCATGAAGATTTACATCCTGATTTTAGTGAAAACTATGGCCTCTTTGATGATCTCAACATTTCATCAACATCGCTGAATAATGAACCACTGATATTGAATGAATTACCTGATTTTGATTTTCGTCAAATGGTCCAGACACCCAATAAAGAGCAAAAAGAATTTTTTTAACACATTTTACATCAGATTAAAACCTCAGAAACCCCTTTCTACTGCTTCCTCAGTGGAGGGGCTGGTGTTGGCAAATCGCATTTAACAAAAGCTTTGTATCAGGTAGTGCTTAAGTATTATAACACTAGAGCTGGTGATGATTTTCATCAGATCATAGTTATACTATTAGCTCCAACTGGTAAAGCTTAAGGGTGACACTCTTCATAGCACTCTGGCCATTCCTGCCAATCAATCACTGAGAAATTACAAACAGCTTGATTCAAGTAGACTAAACACTTTGAGAAGTCAATTGATTTTTGTTGATGAAATCTCAATGGTAGTAAATGGTATGTTTGCAATACAGCTAAACAATAGGCTTAAAGATATAAAAGGCTGTAGAGAGGATTTTGGAAGTGTGAGCATAATTGCTATTGGTGACTTATTCCAATTAGAATCTTTTATGGATGCTTATATTTTCAAAGACCTCAAAAATGTAGATTTATGCTGTTCTTTCTCCCAGTTTATGGCATAAACACTTTAAAATGTTTGAACTTAATGAAATCATGGGTCAAAGAGACAGCAAATTGTTTGTAGAATTACTTAATAGGTTGCGTAAAGGTAAACACACAGTAGCTGACATTGCAAAACTTAAAGAGAGCTATACAAGAAGACATCCCCTTGCGAAATGGCTTTTGGAATTCCTAGGAATTTATTCCTAGGAATAAAGGTGTGAATTTTCACGGTAAATTCGGACTGGGAATTCCTAGGAATTCCTAGGAATTCCCAACCATAACAACTCTGGTTCTAAAAACCTAGAAATTCCTAGAAATTCCCAGAAATTCCCAGAAATTCCAAGTTTATAGCCAACAGGACTTGGAATTCCTAGGAATTCCGAATTCCAACTCAGAGAACCAATGACTTTCCCTGAAAAGCTGTAAATCTAAAAAATTCCTAGGAATTTCTGGGAATTTCTGGGAATTTTTAGGAATGTTTAAGAATTACTGGGAATTTTAAGCAAAAATTTGAGGCTAATGATATAAAATAAATACTTTAAATTAAAAAAACCCAGCTAAAATTCAAGTATTCAATGAAATTTATTTAAAAGCTTGATTAAGGCGTACATGTAAAATATTTTTGATTAATTATTAACATCAATGTGTGGTAATATTAGGATGGAATTTGATTTATTTTTCTTTTCTTGAAAACTTCATACGGATTAATCCTCAATTATAGGTATTCGTATAAAATAGTTCTAATCAATCATTAAATTTGGTTTGACACAAATTGTGAATAAAATCTGTTGATTCTTTTCCAAAAAATACAATATCCTAAGTTATATTTATATAGTTATATTCTTGGGAGTGAAGGGGCTAATTACAGACAAATAAAATTGATTTTTTGATTAAAATCTTGTTATAACTGTAACAATAAATTAGAATGAAGTTATCCTAAACTGCAAACTTAGCTGCTGTTTGTACTGTTTGTATTTTTTTTCCTGGACTCACAATGAGTTGGCCTTGAATGAGGTTATCAACAAGAACCTTGACCATTTTGTATCTGGATTCCTTGACATCTGAATTTGAAAAAATATATATATATTAAAATATGTATGTTTAAAGCTCAGACCAGGCTTTTAAGATGGCTATGAGGAAAAGGGCATTCATTGGATTCTCAAATTGAGAAATCTGTGTTATATTGAGTGACTTTTATATCGGAGTTAGTACATCTCTCTCATGGATTTTACTAAAAAAGGGCTGAATACATTATTTTGTTTTTACTAAGGAGGGCTTCTTTATGTACTAAAGTTTGTTATGAATCTTGAATGTTCCCAAACGTGACTAGAGGAATCTTGAAACCTTACTGGTAGGTTTATTTCACTGTAAAGCATAAGCTTAAGAAACTGCCGCGTGCAAGTGACCGATTCGATTCTCAGAATTATTCTAGTTTCAGTTGCGCCGAGCGTTATGTAAGCGTAATTCAACCCGCTACATCTATTCTTTTATAAGATTTTGATCACAACGAATATCGCAATTTTTACTCACCACAAACTTTCAAAATCGTAGCTTTACAGATGGCCACTCGACCCTTGTTTGTACCGGTCCATATGTCAACTGTTGTCCCTACTTTTAACTCCACGGCGCCAACGACTTTCTTCTCTTTTACAACACTCACGCTATTCTCGTTTTCCCATTGAACCAGAATAAAAACTATCTTTAGAAATGTTATATTAAGCAAAACAGTTGAGAAAAGCGATCAACCGATGAAAAGTACATTCAAAGATGAGCGCCAAATGGAGTCTTCTTTGTTTCCGATCACGGGCATGATCACGTGGATCTTTTAGGACTTGTCATTGGCTAGCAAAGTGAATCCGCTGGCTTGCCGATTGCAGTGTTAAGAGAAGCGCCGAACTTTATTTTGACTTCTCCGACCGGTTCTCTGCTTCTAGAAGATGGATAGCTTGGTGATATAAATAAAGATGTGAGCTCACTCTATGTAGAAATAATCGAAAAGAATCGATCGTATTACAAATGCACGATTTGTGGCCGAAAGTTGTCGAGGAAACAAAGACTCGAAACTCACTTGAGTTGTGTTAATGGCAAAGGTGAGAAATAACACAAGCCAATCACAGTTTTGAATGCGACTACAAATCGTCTTTTACCCTCATATTTATAAAAGAAGGATACCACATTCGGAAGTGTAAGAGATACATAGATGATCCCAGTGTACCAGTACCTAAATCTACAAAGCTTGACCGTAGCAAGCGTTCAGCAACACGTTCCAACACCGCCATCTCGATTCCTCAGTCAGTCGTTTCCACTGAACTTAAAGCAGTATTGACAACAGAGTAGAGTGCGTCTTACAAAGGAGAAACATTTGTACAAGAGACAGGAGTAGCTATATGCGATTACAGAGGTGCGTTGGAACTCTGGTCCACAAATAGTTATGCACTGCCCGAAGTATAAAACAATTTTGTTGATAGCTGTCAGACAGAGAAGAACAACAAGTAAACTTAAGAGCTGTTATTACTGAAGTGTGACTAGCATTTTTCATTTTTATATAAAGAAGGACTTGTAATTTGCACCAAAAATAAAAGGATGTAATATTTTTTTGGGAGATCCAGTGATTGGGACATTTAAGAAATTAAGTTATGAAAGGAAACTTGGTTGGTACTTCTCACTACTAACAAGTCTTGTTGACAAATATTTTCAGATCAGAGTTTCAAATAAAGTAAATTGAAGACGTCATATAAAAGGTGTTTTTCCTCAAAGGGTACATTGACTACCTCTGTCTTGTCTGCATGCCAAATGTTTGCAAAGTGTGTGGATGATCCACAAGTATTGGAACTCTTACAAAAATGTTTTGTAAGAATAAAAACAGGAAAACAAATTACAGCAATTAGTCATGAAAATAGAGCAAAAAACTGAAAAAAAAGCAGCAACAACAATCATGAAAAAAGAAAGATTAATTAGGTGTTGAATTTGTTGGTCTAAGGCATGAAATTTCTACTAAAAGTATTGTCAACAAAAAGTCTCTGACAGCGTTTGAGGCAACTGAGCTTGACTGTTCCAAGGTTTTCTAACAAAGGCAACCAGTAATGTAGGTTAGGGAAGTAAGATAACAATGTAATTATTGTTAATTATTGTGGAAGTTGGCAATTTCCATTTAACATAACTGACAGCTGGTTCATGAGAAAATCCATATTAATATAAAGATTTACTAAAACTTAGTTTGAGTAATAAATTTCATGATCTTTAAGTTATAAACATGTACTTGTATGTATATCTCTTGGTAAGTTTTGTATAGCATACCTTTTATTGAGCCAAAGTTTTAAGCCTCTGAAATTACTCTTTTTCTTAAAACCTTCACATTCAAGGTATTGAGAATTTCTTAGAATTTATGTGGACCTCAGGGTATTAAAATTGCCTCCAATTCAATTCCCAGCAATTCCCAAGAGTTCCACACTTCTTAAATTATAGGTAGTTTGTAAAGCTGAGAATTCTTAGGAATTCCTAGGGATTCCAAGTCCTCACAAAACTGGAGTCTTCAATTCCCAGTAATTCCAAGCTTTTTAAATCAGAATTAATTTGCATAGATGGGAATTTTTGAGAATTCCTAGGAATTCCCAGAAATTCCAAGAAAACTGGGAATTCAGTTTGCAAGGGTCATTTGCATAATTGGGAATTTTTGAGAATTCCTAGGAATTCCCAGAAAACTGGGAATTCAGTTCGCAAGGGTCAACAACCCAATAGATGCAGCTCACCTATTTATACAGAATGCTAAAGTAGATGAATTTAAACAAAGGGCCAATAATGCAGCCACAGGAAACAAATTCACAATAAATGCTCAAGATAGTGTTATTGGAGCTATCTCTCCAGAGCTAAGAAAAAAAATACTAAGACAAATACCCAATGATCCAAGAAAAACAAAACAGTTAGCCTCAACCCTTTGTCTTGCTGAGGGTGAAAGAACACACCGTATTATGAATGTATGAACCGAAGATGGCATGACAAATGGTGCTGGAAATGTTGTTAAACTAGTTCAGTTACATCAACAAACCAAACCATCTGGTATTGTATGGGTACAATTTGACCACTCAGATGTAGGTCAGAAAACAAGGAATGAAAAAAGACATTTGTATGTACAATGAATTGAACACACATGGACCCCAGTAAACCTTGTGACTACACAGTTTGCGGTAGGTAGAAACAGAACAGCACAAGTTGTTAGAAAACAATTTCCACTGCGTCCCGCAGCAGCAAAAACAATTCACAGGTCACAAGGTGATACTGACAGTAGAATTGTTGTGGATTTTAGTACCAGAAATACTATTCCACACATACATTATATGGGACTCAGTAGAGTGACTGCTATAGAAGGCCTATATATTTCTGATTTGTGTGAAAGCAAGATTGCTGTTAATCCAGATGGAGAGATTAAGAACAACTGCAAAACTTAAGCTTTGCATCTCCCTCTCCATGACATAACATTTTCCCTTCTTAAACTGTGTTATCTTAATGTAAGGTCTCTTCACAAACACATAGAAGATATACGTAAAGACTTAATTTATCGAAGTGCTGATATCAATATTTTCACAGAAACAAGATTTAATTCTCAAGATAATAATGACATGTATGACATTGCTGGTTATGTTCTCTTCCGTAATGATAACCTTAATTCCAGCAATGGATCAAGGTCTTATGGTGGTACAGCTGTGTACAGTAAAATCCCATACTTACCTGGATACCCCTATTGTCACAATATACATGGTGTTGAAACAACAGTAATTAAGTTAGCAAGGTTTGAGGATTGGACAATCATAGGGATATATCACTCCCCAAACGTGCCTGTTAGACAACTTTATGAAGCAATAACTGAGGTATTAAATAACATTTCACCCTACAACAATATCATTACTAGAGACTTTGATATAAATTGGCTTGTTGAAACAGACAGAAGACCTTTGTATAATTTACTAGTGAGGGATAACCACTACAAACAGTTCATATCAACTTATACAACTGACAACAACACAGTAATTGATCATATATATATACAAATATATCTAACATTGATATACAAGCAGATGTTTTAGAAACACATTTCACAGATCATAAAGCTGTTTGGGCCTCATTTCACGGTGTCCTATAACAAATTACTTTATCATGATGTACATTTTTTTTAAGTTAAGAGAGCAACAAAAGAAAGCAGTAAATAGTTATGAAAAGAGTTGTTTCTCTTTTTTCAAAGGAATTTGTAATAAGAAACTTGCAAAACCATTAATAAGGAAATGCTGCTTATTCATTTGGTACCAGAACAGGCCTTTTAAAATTAAGTTTGAAGTCATCTTTCTAAGAGTTGTCCAGTTTAACAACCATTTACAAAAGACAAAAATAAACTACATAACACACAGTCCTGAAATTTCAAGGCAGCTCCTTTAGTATCTTGGCTAATTTCTAACTGCAACCTTTATTGACAACCCTGCATTAAACAATTATTCCACAGTTAAGTCTGCAACCCTCCTGAAATACTCCAGGATACCAAAAAAAACAACAACAAGCAAACAAACATATTAGTGAAGTGAGCAAACAACTACATGCGTGACTTTCACGTAATATAAAATTCGTGATTGCAGCATTCCCACGTGCGTAAAGTGCTTGTAACTTACAGGTAACACACGCATGTTACACCAAAAAAACCCGCCTGTAGTACAAGAGGCCGATTACTCGCAATTTCTCGTAGTTTTGAATTTCCCTTTTGTTTTTCAGAACACTCATATACCTGTACTTTTTTACACCGATGCGATAGAAATTAATTGGAGAAACATTCCTTGAAATAAGAAGTCGTCCTGTATTTTCAGCGAAAAAGATTGTCAAGTGATCAAAACAACACCGGCCAGATTATAGTCACGTGCTCGGCAACGACTTGTGGAAAGCGATCATCTTTCATTCTTACCATCAAAACAGTCACGCTTGCATAGAAGAATAACAAAACGAAACGATTACAAGGGAAAGACCCAAATCGGCGTAGAAAGAAATAATGCTGCAAATTACCATTTTTTTTTATGTCATGTGTACATGTTTCCGTGGGAATTTCTGTGCCAACAGCTTGCTGTCACTCACAAACTCTTCGTGATTCTCGCTGGTCCTCGTTATGTTCAGCGCATGGACGATTCGAAGACGCTTCAAATTTGATTTTTAAGTTGATCATAGCACTAATCTGAAACATTTGAAGTCCATTTCAATATAGTAAATGTCGAAACAGGCGTGTAAAGACAATAAATATCGCAACGATCAGTGCAATCATAATAGCGCCACGACTTTGGACTTACTTCTTCGGAAGGATAGATCTCGAGTTCGAAGCCGACTAATTACGACTAATTACGAAGAGTCCACGCTAATTTGCATATCGCAGAGCGCCCACAAGAACTCGTTTCTACGCTATCGTGTATCCACGAGTTAAAAAGTAGTAGCAGGAATTTTTTCAATTTTTTTTCAATGACTGTTACGAAAATATTTACTGCTCCAAGTATTTCCAGTATTGCCGTATAAACAAATAAATAGCCTAAGCCACCAAGAGGTAATTTATTTGTTGAAGACGATTACCAAACGTTCAAAAACACGCCAAAAAGCTTCCAGGGAGAGAAGGAAAGGCATATTGCTTGATAAAAGGAAAAGTTAATACCCCAGATCCTTCCTGTGAATCTGTATTTGTTCAAATAATTCCCACACAAAACTTACTATTCAGACTGTTGATTCCAGGCCTAATATCACCCCTGTAGTACAGTTGACTCACAGTGAGCGACAGGTTTGCTTCCGCTCAAAAACCCCTTCCAAACACTTTGTCAATAAAATCCCACACAAGTACGCATTGCGGACCTATTTTTATGCATGTCGCTTTTCAGGATCTTCTCCGTTTACAAATGTGACAGACATTCATTTTTATTCCAGGCAAATGAGTATGTTTCAAGATTTGGCGGAATAAATATTACCGAAACGACTTCCATACAAGTATGTAATTTTCATAACTTAAAGGCGTTTTAACCTTGATATATGTTTTTAAACGATAAAAAGTAAATATCTGACCTTTAAGTAGAAACCACCATTAAGCCATATGAGAGAAAATGATGAGGCTTAAAATATAATCCAGGCTCCTAAAAGAGTTCTTTAGCCAATGAATACCCTGGACACCATTTGGGGCCTCCTGCTAGACTTTTTCCGCATTCTTAATATGAATTGTATGTATAAGACTGGCTACTTAATGACCTGGAAATATTTTATGAAAATGTAGGAAGCTGTAACTGTGTTTGAAGATTTTGCCATAAAAATCAAGAACATCACAAAAGACGGTATGGAAGACGTCAAAACACTACAAAAATCCATCTTTAAAGTGGCACAGGCCGTGGAGAAATTTGCTCTTAATTATGGAAAGCGACACCTGAGTGGAATGAGATCTTCAGAAAGGATCGTTCGCTCAAAAATGGGTGAGAATCGGAATCCTTCAAATTGTGAAACCGTTCTTCTCACCCTGTTTATTGAAACTTTTCTTAAATAATAGATTGGTGATGAGTAACACTTTGCTAACTGAAATTGTCAAATCCTACCAATATTTTCTACTAACTTCATACTATACACTGAGCTCAAAATTGGCCTGTCGTTTGCGATGCATATAAATGCAAGATTTTTAACCCTACTCGTAAAAGTTCCCTGATGAACTCTATAGTTCTCCAACGAAACGGTTCGAGGAACGAATTGAGTTTTCACAATTTAGTCCCTCCAGTACTACTCGGTTATTCATCAGTTTTACATTGAAAAAACCTTGTAAAATGGTTGAAATCGTCGAATAGTTTTTGAAGGGCAAATAAGATACAAACAATACCCGTCCATCCAATAAGATTATGGAATATTTGTGTACACCGCAAAACGCATGTTCGCGTAGATATGCTATTGTAAATTTCACCATAAGTGCTTTCCTTTCTCCTTTTTTTCCCGACAGTTTTGGCCATTCAAAAAGCCTATCACCAGAATGCAAGTGGCTTCCACTTTGAAAAACAACAATGGCAAGCGAGAATCGATATTGCTTCTTCAAATTTTGAAGAAAATGGTTTGTATTAACTATTGTGGTAACTTTACAACTTTCATTATTACCTTGATTTCTCCAATCGAAATTTCTGTATTGAAAAAGAAAATCAGTTTTATGGCTTTTCTTGTTATTACTTGATGACTTTTTTTGTTGATTCTTCGGGGGGCTTTAAGGATCATTGGTAGTTGCCTTTTTGTACAAGGATCTGCATAACCTACTTCTGACAGATCAAGCCATCAGGAGTGAAACGGACAACCAAAGGTGACGTTATTTTCATATTATTCCATGTCGTTTACCCCCAAAAACACATAACACGGAAACATATAAGATCTTATTTCAACTAACCTGAACTTAGAAACTTTCCAAAAGCCCTAACTAAGGTTCGAGTACTCCCTGCTTGTCTCTGATGATTCCACCTTCATAAGAAATTCGCTTTAATCTACCAAAAGTATGTAATGTTGCTTCCTTGGTTCTGATCATTTTCAAATACAATTTCTTCATAGGTATATCAACTCCAGGATTATGGCCGTAACTGTGGACCCCAAGCCAAAGAAATTGCGAGAAAATGTCATCCTAAAGTTCAAAAACCTAAAGGTAACATGAAAATTAGCTGCTGTGCGTTGTTTTGATTTATTCTGACAGGATAGAATCCATTTTCAGGTCTTGACAGTAGAGAAGCGCTGTATGTTTTGGAGTGGCCTCAGCGAAAGGTAAAAATACCACTATATATTATTGTATAGTATCTATTCATTCCTAAATCAAACTAAGTTCGGAGGAGAATGAATGAACTTTCTCAGATGTTTTTGTGCAGATTAACACTTTCCTGGAAGCCAACATGTTGTCGTTTTTAGAGAGAGGAAGTCTGATTGAAATGTTCTCGCAACTAGGACTACAATGGAAGAAAAATTATAAAACATCACGTCTTCCCCAAACATTGAATAATTATGTGCCCTTTTGTTAACTTTACTTTTTTTCCATGTCTGACAGCTTTTCAGAGGAAGGATGCCATGTAGTTACATCAAAAAGCAACTCAGAAGAAACAGTTTGCAGCTGCAATCATTTGACGCATTTTGCCGTTTTAATAGACTTCGACAGTAGCACAAAGGTAATAAAGTTATTTTTTTCCTTATTCAATTATTTTATGGGCTCAATGAACTAACTCAATTTTGTCCTTTACTTTTTCTTTTTTTTCCACACAGCTCACTGAGGAGGACGAAACAATTCTGGAAGTTATCACCCACGTGGGACTGAGCCTTTCCATCGTCGGGATACTTTTCACATTCATACTTTATTCTTGCTTCACGTAAGTAATGTACCTGAATAATAATGAGGTAGATTCTTAACTCCCCTCAACAAGGTTGATGATAAAAGAGATCCCACTGCAAATCACCATGCAAACAAGATCATGCATGTCGGATAATTCACAAATTCAAGCTACAATTCATGCCCCATCAAGAACGCTTGGACAACTCGTGGTTTCACAGTCTATGAATTGTTTAGGTTTAGACATTTTTCCGTAATATTTTCCTTTTTGTCCTTTCTGAATACAAGTATATTTAATAATAATATTATTGAATATTTACTGGCTTTTTCTCTTCTTTTGCTGTCAAGACTTAGATAATATTTTTGCCATATTGTTCTGTCTTTTAATTCAATTTTGCTGTGTTTTGCTGTTCTTGCTGTCTTCAATGTGTTGTTATTGTTGTTGTTGCTTCTGTCTCATTGATTCTTTTTTTTTTTTACTATTATTTCATCAGAGATGTTCGTCAACCTCTCTCTCAAATTCGACTGAGTGTTTCTATGTCTCTTGGAGTTGGACAGATCATCTTCCTAGCCGGGATAAACGCCACAGAAAACAAAGTCAGTGGCTTCTCTTTGTATTCATAGAATGAATTTACTCTTTGCACCGTAGATATCTTGTCGAAAGGAGCACGTTAAGAGTTATACGAAAACTCTTTCTTTTCACAGGCTGCCTGTGTTACAATATCAGCTCTGATGCAATATTTCTTCATGGCCGCTTTCTGTTGGATGCTGGTCGAGGGAATTTATCTCTACTTCTTCGTTGTGAAAGTTTACAACATTAACACCAAGACGTATATGTATCACGTCATCTCATGGGGTAAGTTCATAATTTTACAACATCCACTGGTAACTGTAACCATGCTTTCAGATCGCCAAATCTGGTGTTGTTATCCAGCGAAGTGTTTCGATTCCCTTCCTTCCTTTATGGGTAGGTCTTCCAATGATCATGGTGGCCATTTCACTTGGCATCGCTGCTGGAAAAGAAGGGTTACAAAGCTATACCAGTGATAAATAGTAAGGAAATACTCAGCGGTTTCTTTTTGCTTTTCTCCTTTTAATTCGTTTCATTGCATTTTTCTTTTATATGTTTGTATACAGTTTAGAATCGGCATTATTTCATTAGCTGAGAATTTGTGTTTCTTTATTGTCTTTTACTTCTTTGAGTTTAGTTGCTGGCTTTCCTCGACTAACAACCTGATCTGGATATTTGTCGCCTTTGTGGCTTTCATTGAAATTGTGAGTTTATGATTAGTGTTGTTGATTGTGACTGATATACCTGCTCTAATTACCGCCAAAGATTTTTTCTCTTCTCTTAAAAATAGGAATTAAGTATTTGCCATGCGTCCCCGCACAATATTTACCACTTTCTTTTTCCTATTTACCCACAATAAACTTTGTACGTAGTGCTGTTTTCGAGGATGTTGGTCAATTTAACCTAGTGATGGCCTTCAATAACGAGGAAAACCTGTTGAGACAATGTCTTCACAGGCATAAGATAGCCTCATATATTCTCCAACTTTTACTACATAGTATGGAAAGGAAAAACCTATCCCACTTCCTTGTTAATGTTTGTCACTGTTTCACATTGATATATCAAGGTATGATTCTAGCGCAAAAATAACTCATAAAGCAATATTGCAAAGGGGGAAATGAGTAGAAAGAGACGGAGATATTGAATTTATATAATTTAACGCGAGGCTTCACCCAGCGTAATTCATTCAGTGTGGACACTTTTGTTCGCGATTTCTTTAGCTCCTTGGTAGAAGATCAAAGCTCATAATCTAGGTCCCCCGGTTGGAAGTTCTATTCCCTGTACAAGACGCTATACCCGACCCTTGTTACCGAACTGGTAACGTCTTTTGCGAGAAGGATTCTCTCTTACTTTGGTGATTCAACTACCATATCTAAGTACCTAATTTATCTCTATCGTACTTTTTAGCTTAACATCTTGATACTCGTACGAGTCATAAAGGAGATGACCAATTTGGTGCAGCCAACAGCGGCAGACAACCATTTTCAGCAAATACGGTAAGATTCCCAACATAAAACTAAAACAAACTAGTAGAAGAGATTGCTTTTGAGGCATATTCGCCTAACTTTCCCATTCCTTAATGAGTAAGGCATCATAATATCTAACGATGATAATTAATTGTCAAAGGAAACTAAAGGAATTTTTTTTTCAACTTCTAGACTTGGCATCAAAGCATGCGTGGTGATAATGCCCCTGCTGGGTGTCACGTGGCTATTTGGTCTACTTTCGCCTGTACATAAAGCTTTCGCCTACATCTTCACCATACTTAACTCTACTCAGGTCAGTGTTCGATGGTAACTCTCTAAAGTCATCCAATCTCTATTATTATTTTACTTTCTAACCAAGTGACACACCATTACAATGGTTAGTTATATTTATTAGAATTCTGAGGAAAAAAAAGCTGTCAACTATGCAGGAGAAGACAGATGCTTCTCCATTAATGAGATATGCAATTTTCTCTCCTTCTTGGAAATCCTGATAAATATTTGAACAATTTATTTGTATATTGTGAAAGGTAATGGTCTTGAAATCATGTTTATGCTGCAGGGTTTCCTGATTTTCGCTTTACACGGTTTGCGAAACACTCAGGTAAGAAAAAACATTAGACCGATTCTACACCAACTGCATCTCATCAAGTGTTGGTGTTTCAATAAATATCCGAGTGCTAAGAACCATATTCCTTGTTGCTCGTCTATCTGCAGATCAGAGAGCGATTTGAAAGAAAGATGAACATCGTTTTTCCATCTTCCATAAAGAACAACTCCATAAGGAAGAGGTCACACGTCAATCCAAGTGAGGTTGGGAATGTATGGGCAGTTGAATTGCAGTCTTCAGCTGAATTTAAATGGAAGTCGCACTTAACTTAAATAACTGGATCCCGCCAGCCGTAAATAACAGTCAATTACTTAGAATAATTACTTAGTTAGCAGCTCTTAGTCGGTTGTGATCGGTCTGAGTCATGATCTGCAGCCAAAAAAAACTTATTCTCTTCATTATTGTTTAAGCACTCAACTAGTTGTGATCGTAACCTATCTTCTTCATGAATATAGGTTTATTTTCTAGGCGATCGTATATTTGAAGGCAATATTCATCGAAATAAACCAATCTATAGATTTAAATTTCTAATGGCTTAGTATCTTTATGACTGTCCTTCGAATAAGACCGCAGAAATCGAGAATGCCTATTCATGCCCACATTCATACTAAGGAACTTCTGGAGAATTTTACCAGGTTACGTAGTTATGATGTAACACCACCAATATAGTTGCGTTATAAGCTTGCGGAATTTTGTGGAAAAATTTGTACATAAGTACTCAGCGCAGCAATAGAACTTGTTGTTGTCGGGAGGGTTTGACTTTTCCGAAAACTGTACCGAGAGAGAGCTACTGTGGAAGATCGTTAATTTCGAGGAACTTTGGAGACAACCATGAGATTGTGTCAGTGGTGAGCTAAAAAATAATTTGTGGTGGGCTTCAATCAGTTTATTTAAGGATAATTATTACTTATTTCAGTTTATATTACCAGTATAGTTGTGTTGTAAGCATCCGGAATTTTCGAGAATACTTTTTAAATTAGAACACAGTCGTGCAACAGTAGTATTTGTTGACGGGAGGGACGGACTTTTCAGAAAGCTATACCGAGAGAGAGCAACCGTGGAAGATTGTTAATCTCGAGTTACTTTGAAGACAACTTCGAGATTGTGTCAGTGGTGAACAAAGAAGTAGTTTGCGGTGGGCTTCAATCAGTTTTTTTAAGGATAATTATTCTACTTCTTTAAGAATCGCTCCTTGGCAAGAAGATTACAACTTGTTTAATAAATTAATCAGGTCTGTTGATAAATGATGCTGTTTTTGTCTGTTAAATTGTACCGTAACAAATAATACTAATGGTCTAGCTATCGCTGACATTCAAAGTTGTTCCTTAATGAATAAATAGATCAATACGTAAATGTTTGAATAAGTAAAGAACTTATTTAGAAAGAACAGAAAAAAAAACCCTTATGACTGGATCTTTTTTTGGATCAGTTACACTTACCCATTTTTTTTCGCATTCCTAAAATAAGGAGTATCGTTTTAAATCGAAAATACATCGATTAATTTGGAATTAAATTGGGGCAACGTTAGCGGAAATGGCATAAACCAAGAGATTATAAACTATTCGGCACATCATTAAAACAACGATTAAAGAACTTTCACTCAGAGTATGCAATTTAAAGGGAAAAGCTTAGCGATAAAAATGCAGAATATTTCGATGGGCCTTGTTTTCAAATATCACTACAGTGAAAGTTAGCATTGCAGAGGAATTTCAATAAGCGAGAGAAGGAGTCGATTATGAAGATGTGCCTAACAGTTTATAATAGTCTAGTTTACGTCATACCCATTTATAAATAAACATGGATGACGAAGCATGCGATTAAGACGGAAGAAGTTAAAATAAGAATTATTCTGAAATATACAAGCACTTTTCTCTCTACACTGCTCAAATGCGATAGGTCAAAACGCTTCAAGCTTCGATTGACCTAATATATCCCAGCTAAGACGAGCGAATATTCCAGAATAAATAATCAATTATTCCATGAGCGTGGAGAGACACCGGGAGAGTAGAATGTCTCGCCCACAGAGTACATCACTACGACCCAAGAACGTCTCGCACTAAGCGCTTTTGACACGCCGCTCGTTCTAAATTGTTGGAATTCAAACATTTGGACACAAAAGTGATAGTCTGCATGACGCTTTTCTAGGGGAGAATTGTTTTTTAGGCTGAACACTAAACTTTGGCCGTTAGCCACCGTTGTTTTAAAGGCATACGAAGTAATTAGCATGTCATAGGCGAGATGAATAAATAACAATAATTTCCATTTATGCATAACGAACAGATGGCATACTAGCTTAAGCTGCTCGTTGATAAAACAGAATTTTGTTTAGGACAACTTTCATTTAACAGAGCTCATAAATAAATTACCGTTCTTACCATCAAATATTTTTTAGTTGCTTCTTCTACAACACTTAAACTACAAAAAGTATTTTAATACCGTGAAGTTTCCCAATTTTATTAGAAAAACAATGCTCTACATCAGGTGCAAGTTCCTTTTTGTCCATTGGTCCGTCTATGACAGAAAAAAAATGGAGACTAACGCCATGAACATGTGTTCAGAGATCATGATTTGCATTAAAATCTAACTCGCACGAAAGGCTTTTTACGAGGATGCCGCAAATCCGCAACTCTGAAGCGGTGTGAATCAAATATAAGTGAATCTGGAAAAATGTTAAAAAACCCGGTAATATGTTGTATGCTGGGTGAGTACGACCCTAGTTATTCCTGTTTGTTCTGCAGTAGCTATGAAACCAATCGAAATTGACTCTCCATTTGTAAAATATTTATTCCGATGTTTAAACTTACGGAACTCTAATAATGAAACATGCCAGACTCTTAACATGTCCTCTCTAGTTGCTGTCTAATTATTAAAGCTAATTATCATCATTATCGTTATTATTAGTTTCTCAATATTTTCTCTTTCCATACAATGCAAATTAAATGAAAAATAATCACCCGTAATGACACATTCGTATAAGTTGCACGCTAGGTTAGTACCACTTTAATTATATCTTGACTTTCCATTTGTGACACATTTACATCCATTTTGGAACGTCCTGTGTTCACCAATTTACCAAACCAAACAGAGAAGAAATGTCAGGTGGCGGATATTTGGCCCTGTTAATTAAACCAAAACAAAACAGATTTAAAGAAGTCCGCATTAAACTTTCAGTTCTTAATCAGAAGTGAATCTCTTATAAACTGGATTACTGAAGCCTTTTAGATTCCATATAGTGCAACGTAGGTTTCCTTAGAGCGTTCGGATGAGGCGTTATTCAGATATCGCAGTACCCAAATTTTTAGAGCTTTCAAATTGTTGTTCTGTTATTAACACTCAGAGTAGATGACTGCTGACTGCTTGCCAAAGTGGACGTCATGGTTAATTAAAACATATTTTTCTTCTAAATTATTCTTCTTTATGCCCGAAAGCAAACTTCACACTCAACACATTCCTCTTCTTTTAAAAAAAATATTCGGGCTCTGGAGGCTCCGCAGGTTCCGCAGGTTCCGTTTCCTGCTGAGCCATAGTTTTGTAACTCCCAAGGATATATGGAAAAATCCCCACAAAATTTTGGAGACCAACCACTCAAGATTCAAATTTTGCAGAAGTTTTATTCGAGCGGTCAGATTTGATACCCGATTCATTCACTTAAAATGCGAGCTCAAACGAAAAATTGTTTTCTCTGGATAACACATGATAAGTTTACATCCTTTTCATTCATTTATACTTCGGTTGCGCTCCGAATAGTCCGTTAAAAAAAAAATTTTCCTGAGGGTCTATCGTATCCTTAAAAATGTTTCCACATGTGACAAGTTTTGTTCAGCTAGTTGGTGAATTGCGAAGATGCTGCATTTTCTTAATAATTTCTCCGTCAGCTCCCTAGGAAGGTAATAAAATTCATGAATGGATGTTAAAGGGCATGTAGCAAGTAAAATGCATTAGTACTCGTCTTACTCGAAATCTAATAAACTTTTTCATTGTTTCAAATGTTACTCTTGAGATAACAATCAATTTATTTGTCCATTTTCTCTTCTACAGTCATCCTTCGTTTGTTGATGAAATTGCCAGGGACAGGTGAGGCAGCTTCATTCCGATTTAATATTCAAGTTCCTTTAAATAGACGGGAAAAAAAGATAATACCTGACCAATTATCATATTAATGAGTTATAGACTTTCCTTTTAAAATTACATTGGATTGCGATTCAAAACTTGAGTTGGAAAGCAAAACAAAAAGTCAAAGAATAACGTTGCTATTACCCTGATCTCTGCTTCAGGGATGTAGAGGGTTTTGATGCCCATCGTCTGTTATTAAAATCAACAATATAAAAAATACTTTCTCGTCTTTATCATTATCGCTTTCACTGTTGTTATCATCAGTATACATTTTTTCGTTTATTTATATATTCATTTATTTTCTTCTTATAGAGTGCCAACCAACCTGTTTCAAAAACTCCTCTTACATATTTTCGAAAAGCAAAATTTTCAGGTTTCCTTACAATGAAGTCTGCTCCATCTTGGGAGGTTATTTAGTCTCCATCGAGACTGAGGAAGAATGGCAATTTATCAATCATGAGATTCGGAAGCGTGGTACTTGGAATACTTCGACTACTAATGTGTGGCTCATTGGTTTGGAGAAGAAAGACGGGGTTTGGACATGGAAGAGTGGAGAACAGCTGAATATTTCGAAATGGCGAGATTCTGAGCCAAATGTGAACGACGAAAGGGCGGAAATATCCATGAACAGAGGCCTCTTTAATGGTATCCCTCGGAACGATAAAGGAGATGCCTACATTTGCGAGATGCCCGGAGGTAAGATCATATTCCAACCATAAAGTATATAATGTGCTGAAACATTAGCAGTCTTGCACGTGTGTCATGAAAATTGCTCTTGCTTCTTAAAAGTAAAAAACATTGTTCACAGAATATACTCAGCTCACCTAACTTGTACGTGTGAGCGATGAATGAACTTTTAGACGCGCATAAGTAGTTGAACACACTGCCCATGAAATTTTTCGTCTATCCTTGTTGTTTTGAACATAACACATCGAAGTACTTTTATTTTTGTGTGTCCGAGTTTTCGTTTCTTATACAAGTCAGTGATAAATATGTTATTCACCGGCTGGAAGGTCTTGAGCACCGGTAGTTCAGATAAATTGCACAGTTTTTCCTAATACGGACCGACCTAGGTTGGTGAATAACAATTTCTTTTTTCCTTGAAATTAACGAAATCTTTCCTTAAGAGCCCTAATGAGTTAGGGCTGTAAGTGCGGCAAGACCTTCCTTGAACAAATTTTGAGCTAGTAAATGGTGGTTGAAACAGATTGAGGTAATGTAAATTAAAAAGAGGCCTCACCGAATATTTTTATTTGGGTAATGAAAACGGTAATTTAAGAGGCCTTCAAACAAACTTTGAAACAATTTTTAACAATTATCTGTCACAATTTGACCCCTATCAATTAGAGAGCGTGTAAGAAAAAACCGCTTGTCCCCTTTAAAACAAATGAACAACAACAAAGGCGTTGGTTTGGCAAATAAACTGAACTGGAAAGTAATTTTAAGTAGATTGAAATCTATGTTTTGAAGTTGTGGGAGTTTTCTCGTGGAACTGGTCTTTCATCAAAAGGGGAATTTTAAAGCAGCTTCTTCTCGTTGAATTCCTTTGTTTACTGTTGCGAAATTTATAGTACTAATGTCCAATTTGAACGGACCTGCAAAGACTTACCGAAAGCGTATTTGAAGTTAGAAGACCTCGCTCACTGTTCTCCAAGGAAAAAATTATCTGAGAGAATTCAGATACATAATGAATGAAATTACCATTAATGAATTCAATTGCAAAGAAATACCTCACGTTTTAACTTTCTGAGTTACTTCTAGTAAGGTTTAGCTTAATTTCAAGCGGCTTTTAGTCCGCGCGTTAACCCATATTTGACATATTTGCTACCAATATTCCTCTCAAAACCAATTATTTCTTACAGGCAAACAAAGTGATCTAAGAGAGAGAAAGAAAGAATTAATAAATTATCAATCGGCTTGATTTGCTCCAAAACGATTCGCTTAAATATACTGTGCAGCCGGTAAAACGAAATAAATTTATAAAAAATGGTAACAAAGCAGGAGATGTAATCGGCAGCTCGCTCAAGCGATACCGTGCCCGTAGGCAGAGATAGGAAAACCCGGACCGCATTAAGTACCAATAAGATTCCAGGATTCGTTACCGTGCCCTCTGAGAAAAGAAAATTACAAATGCAGTTCTTTTGAGAAAGGTTATCGGAAAAAAGCGTGTCGGAAGTGTAAGCGATAACCTGAGAGGTATTGCTGGTAGCCTTTAAGTCAAGGTTAGACTTGACCTCAGGAATTCAGGGACATCTAGGAAATGTTACTTTAAGGAGGAGGCATCACGGGTTTAAACAACCTAATTTAATTGCAAGACTGACTTTAAATTCTAAACTGCATGAGCTAATCCTAATTAATTTATCTTTAAATTTTATGTCCCTATTGATTATCGTTACCCAGATAATCTTTTGAGATTGTCGCGTGCACTTTAAAGTTTTGCTCTTTGCCCGTGACAACTGTATACGGTTAAATGCGTATCTCCAGTTGCACATTTATGGGAGCCTACATTCACATTTAATTTTACGTTTTTTAAGTCTGATTAGATAGAGGAGGAAGAATATGGGACGGAGTCGGGGAGGTGTAAGCTCAACGAGGAACTAAGTACTATTCAAAAACTCGATTACCAAAATTACATGAATTTACAAATAACCTTACAATCATAATCTTAGCTGATGTGAAGTTAACTAATCCACAAAAGCAGGCCAGAGTGGTGGACGCCGTAGTGAAGAGAGATGTATAGTGTTGATTGACACTGATCAAACAAATACATATGATGTAAAAAAAGAAAAAAGAATTAATTGAGGAATGAGTCCCATTTTCTGTCTCATTCATTTTTTCCTTTATTGTGATTGTGATTATAATCTTTTCATGTTATCAATGCTATTATAATTATCACTTTGTTTTTCATCATTAGGATAATTGGTGTTTTTGTTTTCATCTTCATCATCATGTAGAATGCCTAAATATAACTTTTAAAAACTCTTGGTACATAATTTCGGTGGATGGAGAGTCCTGGTACTGGAGTAGACACACTTGCTCAAGTCTAGGAGGGGACCTAGTTTCCTTTGAAACCCAAGAAGAATGGAGGTTAATTAATGACGAAATTCAAAGGCGAAACACTACGAACTATGAAAATAAATGGATAATTGGTTTAAAAAAAAGGGCCAGGAATTGGACCTGGGTGAGTGGAAGACCGCTGACTATTTCCAAGTGGGGACAAGGGGAGCCAAGTGGTGAACACGACGCGGCTTTCATGTACAAGAGGTTCCGTAATGGCGAACTGGGCGTGTTTGGTACTCCTAATAATGAAAGTTGGAAAAAACAGCACGCTTATATTTGTGAGATCCCTAAGGGTGAGTTGATGTGTTGTTGTTTTTTTCCTTTTTTGTATTGTTATTTTGAGTAAACTCAAAGGCACTAGAAGCGCTTAAGGGCAATAAAAACATTATTTGCCAACGTTTGTGGTACTCACGAGAGAAGTTATAAAAACCCTCAGACAGTCAGAATCAAGGTTACACTTACCTTTGCGTAAATTAAAATATGTTTGAAACAATCTCAATGAACGTTTTCACGATATACATGTCTACCTTCAACCTTGTGAACAGGGGAAAGTTACAGATGGTTCTTTTACTATCACTTTTACGAATAACAACGGTAATGAAACTGATGGTGAATACCAGTTGCAAAGAATTCTCAGTCCAATTGCTTTTTTAGATGATAATGCATGATCATGTGAAGTGGGTTATCTTTTTGTGAAGAGCTTGTGACTCATATCGGTTGAGAACCATGCCAATTATCGTCTTCTGAAACAGGTTGTTCTTGAGTGGAAAATTCACTTTTAGCAGCCATTGGTCTCATGTGAATTTTTTTCGGTAGTGTTGGATAATGCGTTTCGAATATCTGATAAAATGCTGGGTGTTTAGAATGAAATGACACGTGAAGTGTAAACATTGAGTGAATCTAATGAGGCCAAATGGAATTTTATTGGTGGAATACAATCCAAGCAATTACCAAATGTTCATCCAGTGCAATGATTGGGTATATTTTGATTCGACTTCGAACGTTGTTTTCATAGTACGCGACGGAAGTAAGCTTTTTCAGTGGCCGTTGTATGAAAAGGAGCGGATAAAATGCTTTTAAACTTAAAAATGATACAACAAGTTAAATGCGAACCTTTCATATCCTGATAAATTTCAACCTACATCGACAAGGCTCTTGCGAAGGCTACGAACCATTTCATTTACCAAATGAGTTCAAAATTTCAGGTTAATGTAATTCTTTGCGCACGGCCCTCTGATTCCCTAACATCATTTACAAGAAAACAATACCAAAACGCTGTGATTGGGGCAAGATATCCAAATGTTATGATGTGATTGGTGCGGGATATATACCCTAATGTGGCAGTCGGATTGGTGTGAAATGCATGCAAAGAAAACGGCAATCTGATCGCTGCGAAATACATACCCTAATGCTGCAGTCTGATTGCTGCGAGCAAAATACCACTCTACGCCCAAAACAAAGTACAACAAATAACACGTTCTTAGAAAAGTAAAGCTACAAAATGAATGAATTGACAAAAGCCATTATTTTGTTAATCTTTTCCTCTCAAAGTGGTGTTAACAGTGGAGATGGTCAGGGTATTTGTGATGTATTCCAATAGTGTCCTCTGGCATAGCACACATCAATCGGTTTTCATGTCGAAGATGGAATGTTTTGCGAAACGTTCCCCTTTAAACACTGTTGTATCGAGGAAAGTGATGTAGTTCTCTGATATTTCAGCCGTGAATTTAATAGTAGGGTGGAAACAGTTGTGCGATAAGCTGGAGTAGTGTCTCCTAAAAGGCTAATGTTCTCTCAGTAAGGCCGTCACAACCTGAGATCATAGGTCTATCGACCGGTATAGGTTTCTGTATTTTCGTGAGCGTATAGAATATTGATATTCTGAGCGGATTGGGAGTTTGAGAAGCCATTTCTTAGTCATGTCATCAATGTTTTTGCCCCGATTTGGTTAATGATCTCATTAAACCTTTTTCGCGTGCTTTTTACGAATGGTGCTCTGAGAGGTTTGTAGTGAATTCTACTACTCTGCTGTCGCGTTGCAATTTTGACCTCCTCTATCTTTTTGTCTTATTTGTGATGACTGTTGTTGCACCTTTGTCTGCTTTTTTGAGGTTCAGAGCAGAGTTGTTTTTCAACTCTTGCAGAGCTGTGACCTCATTGCGTTACAAACTATGTTTTGGCTTCGTTACAGTAACCTCTTCAAGTTGTGCGTTGACACTTTCTAAGTAGCTCTCAAGGACAATAGAGGGCTGAACCGATGGCATCTAGTTTGATTTAACATAAAATGGGTGCGTTTCTTTGTTTTGTCCGTGAAAGATGTAGAGGCGCACGCGTCTCGCAAATTGTTCATAATCTCGCAAGAGTTGTTGCCTAATTTTACGTTCGTTTGTCACGGGTGTTGGGATGAGTTTAAGACATTTTGATAGCACGCTGATTGACTTTCAGAGAGTTGACAGTTAGAGAATTTTTTTCGGAATTTTTCTTTATCTCCCCATCTTTAGCTAAAAGGCTACATTTTAAATTGTGTCGACGCTCTTTACGTCTTAGGCTTTTTCCGCTTCCGGTATTGTTACAGCTAGCTTTTTAAGAGTCAGAGAACATACTGATATATTTTCCATCGCTTTTATTTGCAAGTGTATAAATAAGCTCTTTAAGGTCGAAAATTCATTCCTTCATTCGGCTATTCACTGTTTTTTTACACTGTTCGCCGAGTGCTTTCCTTTTAGCGGTTGCCTATCTACATGTATGTTCTTACGAGCTAAGAGTTCGTAGTTAGCCCTCTTTCTTTGGCTCTCAGCCTTCTATGGTCAAAGTTATTCATGGCATTAACTAAGCCCTGTTGACCTTGTTTTTTATTTCTTTTACTTCGAACAATATGTGCGCCATTCCTTTATAATACTAATTAGTCGCTATTAACCTTTACTTAAATTGCCTCGTATTCATATTAAAAACGTGTGTGGTATTGTCTTCAAAGAAGAGAGGAGGCTTTTCAAACTAATTAGATAAATATTAATATTTCTTTTTTTTTCATCCTTTCGTCATCAGAAGAATCATTAACAGTATCGTCACCAACATGGACAGCATCACCAACCTACACAGCTTCACCAACGTGGACAGCATCACCGACATGGACAGCATCACCAACATACACAGCATCACCAACCTACACAGGATCACCAACATGGACAGTGTCGACAACAATGACAGTTTTACCAACACCGACTTCACTATCATCATCAACAACTGAAGGTTGCTTATTTTCCGAAAGTTAGGCTTTTTCCGATTTCACTTGACATCTTTTCAGCTTTCACGCCACCCCTTTCTGTAGCGAGGGCTTTGTCTTAAAAGTGTGGGAAAGACAGTATCCAGTAGTCTAATTCGTGTTTCTGAAAAACGCTATTGTGGCTAGCTTCATAACCGAACATAAACGGGTATACAAGAGAAACTCTTTAGTATTTTGAGTAAGGGGTATTTCTTGAGGTAATGTTACAATGATTCCATGATAGAAATCTTAGGAACTCTGTTCTGTTTACTATTATATGCCAATCTAAAGAAAAAAGTTTCGTTGGAAATTTGGAAAAGCAATCTGAATGTGTCTTCCAATGGCTACTTCAGCTTTGTCAAGGCGCACTGATGACAAAGCAGAACCATTCTGATTAACAGTAAGCTAAGGTTAAAAAGTAACAAACTTTTGCTTTTTGTTACAACGGCTTTTAGGTAAGACGCAGGACCTTGTTGCAGTCATTTCTGGCGGAGCTGAGGTGATTCGAGGACTCAAAGAAAACATCACATTGGATGGCTCACTCTCATATGACCCTGAGGCTGCACATGGTGACCAATCGGGAATGAACTTTACGTGGCATTATGGTGAGATCACTGGGAATTACTCCTATGTGCAGGGAAAGAAAAGAGACTTCTTTATTGCGGTAAACGAGTCAGCTTTTCACTATAATAGAAGAGCATCTGGCGTGCGAGTTTCCTTGAATACAGAGGCTATGTCTCTCAGTGATATCTACATAGCTAGACTGGTTGTGACCAAAGACTATCGCAATGCTAGCGCTTATCAAGTCATCCATTTCTCGAATGGAGATCCCCCTAAAATATATCAAAGGTAAGAAAGTTGGTGTGTTGTCGATGCTATCATTGTGGCTGTTGCTTGTTCTTTTTGTTGCTACTGATATCCCTATTTAGTTTCCTATTTTCTTATTGCTGCTTCTGCTTCAGTTGAAGTTCTTGCTGTTGATTTTGCCATTGCTGTTGTTGTTGTTGTTGTTTTGTGATGTCTTGTCTTGTTTTCCCGAAGTGCCGCTGTATTTTGCCTTTCTTCCTCTGTTGCAGTTATTATGACCACCATTGTTCTCAACAAGCAAGGCCGTAGTTACGCTACATTGATCTACATTCTCATTTAGTAATCGACATTCGTTCCTTATTTCAGGTGTTTCATAAATTGTCTGCCTAAAATCAGCCCCTCAGTACGACTTAGTGTCCGATCAGAATGCAAGGGATTACAGTGCTTCAAAATTTCTTCATATGAGTGGATACTCTACCAGCGATATGAGGGAAACACGTCCACTGTTTGGCAAAGAAAATATAATTTAGAACTCATTACAAGTACACCTCTAAATGCAAGCAACATTGTTATAAATGGAGGTTCCCTTGCTGCTGGAAATATGTACCGCTTGGCATTATTTATCACAACTAACGACGGTTTATGGGCGATGTCAGCCTACGACATTTCCACCGCGTTACAGCCCACAAGGGGGACATGCTCGATCACTCCGTCAAGTGGCATCTCCTTGGAATCACACTTTAATCTGAGCTGTATCAACTGGACAAGTGACAGCACCCCTCTGTCCTACCGGTTTCAATATAGACTAGAGAACGGTATGTACACTGTGTTATATCATGGCGTCAACAACTCCATAGTTACCTTTGGGATACCGCCTGGGAACAATGCAGAAAACTATACCATGAGATTCAACGTTGTTGTTACTGATAGCTTCGGAATTTCTGCCTCTCCTGTTAATCTAACAGTACAGATAAGTTAAGTTGGTAGGTTCTGTAATATTGATGTAGTTGGGAAATTCTGTTGACATAATTTCGTCATTTTTTGAAAGCTAGCCATCGGAGGGTAAAAAAGCAAACTTTTTCTAAACGTGTAACTTATCCAATATTGACCAATGCTCTTTCTGTAGGTTAAACCTTCCCAGGGTCTAAGACCAGATGAAATCACAAGCCTGGAGGCCATGATCCAGGAAGTCATCAGAAAAGGGGACTTGGGAAAAGCGGCACAATTAGCAAACTCTGTCCTTCAGATTGTTACACAAGAAACCAAGATGAATTTGGAGAAGAAAATCAAGGTAAATGCGATTACAAATGTTTTATATTTCATGGACGCACTATTCGTGTAATAGTATAATGATATCTCTGCGTATCCAAGTATTTGTACATACGTGTGTTAATGTATTGTGGTACTCATGACTTTTATAATCCAACTGCACTGAGTAGACTACAAATAATACACAGAGAATAATACATGCTCCCGTAGATATGGAATTTTTCTAGGAGCTTTTAACTCGATAGCTCACGAGTGAGCGCAGCGAAAGAGTGAGATGTCGAGTTGAACACGAGAAGAGAAATTCCATATCTACAAGCAACCATGAATTACTTCGTTTATCATACAAACACAATAGCTCTTTACTGAGAAGAAAAGGCGACTTCATTTATGAATTAAAATAAATGAATCGACATTCCCCGAATAATAATCGTAGACTACGTCGGCCCTAGCTCCTAAAATGGAAAAATGCGTTGAATCATGATTAAAAAAACAACAATGGTCGTAATTTTCAATTTACAAAATTCTCAGTTATTGACTTTGTCCTTGCCGACAGAAGAGGTCTTTCAGGTAAACGGCAAAAATCGGCTGGTGGCAAATCTTCCAGTTGTCGATTTTCATCCTCAGCCGGGAGAAATGCTAACACCAAAGCCACTGAATATGTAGCTTTCGGTTTTTCTTTTAGTATATTGGTTTTCTTCCCCTTCTAAGAAAGTTTCAACCTCACTGTCTGTCAGCAATAAGGATTTTTTAGTGTTTTAGCCGCCATAATTCGAGAAAGCTCCGACAAACAACTCTAATTGAGAATCGAGAGGGCTTCGCCTTTAATTAATCAACCAGACCGAGTGGCGCCAATGGAGAGTGACGTGTCAGCAGCTCATTGGCTTTATCAACACACGTTAAAAATAAATCCCTGTGTAACACTGCAGTTTATGTGATAAATAGTATTTATGTGAACTAATTTATTCGTGTATTCGTGCACTCATGTACTCGTATAGTAGTGTACTCGTGCATTCTATTATTCGTGTAGACGTTTATGTTTGTGTACCTGTGCTGTCGTATATTCGCATGCTAGAAGGTTCTTGCATTAACATATATGCGATTGAACTTCATTGCATTTCAAGGTTGTAGACTTTGTAATCAAAACTATTACGTCAGTGAAGGTAAACAACACTGCAGACCTGCTTCAAAGCTCCTCCGTGATTGGTTCTGCCCTTCAAGTCTTAGAAAAAGTCTCTCCCGAGTCATTGGTAGGTAAAATAAGATCGATCGTTTATCATAAAGAATGACACACATGTAGAGGGATATAAAATTGCCACAATCGGCATAAAAATTATTTATTGCTTTTTTCATGAGCTAGAGTTCTACATCGCTGTCGGTTGTCTTGATTTAGTTTTATAATGCACAGGCTAAAAATGTTTGAGAAAAAATGCCAAAAGGCGTTTTAGAATTCCTTTACCTAAACAAAAATGGTTTAAAGGCGACGATACCTCTCTAAACCCGGGCTCCTAGAAATAGAAATGTACTGTGCTGAGCAGCAAATAATTCCATGTTTGTTCATAACGCACTTTCAGGAACTGTCATTATCGGCTGTCGATTCGCAAACGACCTTCTTAAGGTCTATCGTCCAGTTGAAGGACGTTGCTGACATGTCTTTAGTCACTCAATCAGCAGAAAACTTAGTTTGGTGTCTTCGAAGTGTGCTAAAGATATCCGCAGAGATGGCTTCAATAGATTCCATCTTAAGCTTCCAAGAGCAGGTATTTTGTTGGCTGTTGTAGTCTAACAGCGATATCTAGTTACATATGAAACTTCAAGCTGCACTTAAGTCGGCTTCCCTCATTTTTAACTGACACATTGCGTGTCAAGCTGGTGCCGCTGTCAAATCACGCGATAAAGTTGCCATTATCGCTACTTACAATAGGTCGTCGCAAACCTTACAAGTGCCTCAAAAAATTAATTTTTTTTTGTAATTGTCCCTGCTAAGCTCTTTTTGTTAGTCTAGCTTTGCTTCTTTTTGTTATTTTTACTTGTTTGCTCGTGATGTTTTGTTTCATTTTACAGGGTGAGAGGTCTGCTAATACTGCCCTAAAAGTGCTGGGAAAAGTTGCAGACGCATTGTTAGCCCTGAGAGTCCCAGGTGAAAACATGATATCGATCTCCACGAGTCAATTGAACATGACATTAGGGCGACATAGCCCGAATAAACTTGCAGGGCTGCAGATAAAGGGTGGAAGTGGCAGCTTCATTTTACCACCATGGCCTGTCACAGGAAGGAACAGAACAAGTTTTGTCGACACCCAGGTAAGGGATTACATCAATATAAGAAACGAGCGCATATCAAAATCGATTTGGTCGTGGGTGACTTCGGAAAGTCTGATAACCCAAGACCAAACGCTTTGGAAGGTACAGTCTCTGTTAGGCATCCTGAACTCTTTTCTCGTTTGGCTTCCATAATTATGGTCAGTTAGCGATAATTATCATGTCTCTTAATCCTCAATACCTTAAAGTCAACAAAAAGTTTTGATTTATTCTTATTGCAGATGCTATCAATGTCATTCAACCCCTACACCTGGGACAGCACCAAGGAGCGAGTCGACTCTGAGGTTCTATTTCTGGACTTAAAGGACAATAAAAGCGAGCTCTTGGAAGTGTCAAGTCTACCAGAAGACATTGTTATCGTTATTCCACCAAAACCTCGGACAATGCCCAAGGAGCTATGGTACTTCACGACGGATGACGATTTACGTTTCCACGAGATAGCTGTCAAGTACGAAAACACTCTGATACAGGTAGAAGTCAAACCCCAAGAGCCAACTGTACATCTGTTTGTTTACTTGCGATTTGGTGAACGGCCAACGACTCGAAACTACGATCTCAATGCCACAATCTCTCAAAATGGACAGTGCGTTTGGACTGCAAGTGCGCATGACAAAAAGGAGAGACAACCAGAATGCTCGTCGAACCCACCTACCCCAATAGCAACATTGGCCAGGCATCCTGGAAAATACTTTCTGGGCGTAAAAAACTATAATGCCACCACGACCACCCCACACAGGAGAAAGAAAAGATCGTGTTTTACAGCTGGACGGCAAAAGCGCTCTTGCGTCGAAGTCAAAGATCCCCCACCTACCCTACCCATGAGCAAAACTGCATCTGTGACACCAGCTTATGATTCCAAAACCGATCAGAACTATACTCTGAGGGTGACCTTCGGTAGCTGTGTATACTGGTCAGCGAAAGTTGAGATGTGGGTAACAAAAGGCTGTCGGGTGAGTCGGTGTAAAGTGTTAACATTATCGAATAATTTTTATAATGTGGAATTAGTTCAGACACTTTTCAGAGAATTCGTGGGTTTCACGTAATTGTGGAAAAATGAGTGCTCTATTGTGATCATCTTCGCTTATTTGGCAACTATAAATCTAGAAGACAAAACTTTGTCGAGCCCGTGTGTAGTCTTCCACCGCAAAAAATAAAATTATTCTCATAGCTAATCACGACCTTTGAATACCTTTGAATGGACGAGACGCATCATTAGCACTGAAAACCGAAACAGTGATTTTCTCTCTGGACAATTCCAGATTTTAGGAGCATTGGACAGATTTATTAACTGCAGCTGCGATCACCTGACATCCTTCGGGGGAAGTCTTTTGGTTAAACCGAATCCTATCGACTTCGACAAGGTTCAAGTGCAGATTCAAAAGTTGCCAGAATCTGGAAATATCAGAGTTATTTTGGCGGTGGCGTTGGTTTTCTTAAGTTACGTGATTGTGCTTGTTATCGTCAGGAAGGCAGACATAGAAGACTCTAAAAATGTAAGTTCTGAACATATTTTGTATTATGTAGAACTTAATACGCTTTGAAAACTTGCAGAATTCATATTTTTCTAAGTATCCTCAAAAAAAAGTTTTTTAATATCAACAATATATATATATTTTTTTCTTTAAGTAAGGGAAAAAGTAAAAAAAGGTAAATCACCGATTCATTAATGGTATTATCATTTTTCTTAAGAACGTTTTACCAGTCCATTTGCCATCCTCTCCAGAGAGTACATATGGATACGAGATAGTAATAACTACAGGAGTCTGGATATACTCAGGCACAACAGCTCAAGTTGCTATGGAGATTTACGGTTCTGACGGAAGGAGTGGCATTCTTCAGCTCAGCCAAGAAGAGACTGGTTCAATTGACGTGTTCTTCTCTCGTGGTAACTCGGCCATGTTTGTACTGTATGTTAACAAATCTCTTGGTGTGATTCGAGAAGTGAAGATTGGTCATAACAACTTTGGTGGCAGTCCTTCGTGGTTTTTAGAGGAAATTTTCATTCGGGACGTACAATCCAATCAGTCTTGGAAATTTATGGTCAGTCAGTGGTTTGCTCTTGAGCGCGGAGACGGGCGTATCGAGCGAATGTTTCAAGCAACGGTATCTCAAATGGACTTTGCCAGTGAGGTTGCAAAACGCTGGCGGAGAGGGCTTATGGAACTACATATCTGGGTGTCAGTTGCTGCCAAACCAAAGAGAAGTCACTTTTCAAGAGTACAGCGGGTTTCTTGCTGCCTTTCAGTGCTTTTGACATCCATGTTTGCAAACGCGATGTTTTATGAGCTCCAAGGCAAATATGAACAACCTATTCAAGTTGGACCGCTGAAATTCTCGTGGAGACAAGTAGTTACTGGTATTGAAAGTGCGCTCATTGTGGCACCAATAAACATATTAATAGTGCTTTTATTTAAAAAAGCATCCAAAAAGTCCTCGAGTAACAATAGTCCTTGCTATAAGGCTAATTTAATCAAAGGTATCGCCTGGTTCTTGTTTTTCGGTTCTTGTGCTATTTCTGCTACGTTTACAATCTTCTATAGCCTGATTTGGGAAAAGAGTGTCAGTGAGCAGTGGCTGTCCTCAATGCTTATCTCCTTTGCTCAAGATGTCACAATTATGGAACCAGTTAAAGTGTTCTGTACAGCTGTAGTTTTGGCGGCCATTATCAAGATGAAGGCGAAGAGATCAACGGTACCTGCATGTGAAGACTCTAATCAAGTTGAAAGCGGTTGCTCAAAACAAAGGCTGTGGACGTTGAAATTAGCGGAAGTAGAAAAGATGAGGAAACGCCAGGCCAAGAAACAGAACCTGTCACGTTATTTCACAGAGTTGGGTATCTACTTGGTTTTCGTTTTCTTGTTAATGGTAGTGTGCTATGGAAACAGAAATGACCATCGCTACTTAATGACCAGATCAATCCGAGATGGACTGCCCAATTTCAACAATGTGAGTAACATTTATTGTGTTTGGAGAAATCGTTAAAAGACTGATATTACCCAACGATTGATTCTGGATTGCCAAACCCTATTTGAAATCTATTTTCACGACATAAACATATCCTCCAAAGCGTAAACACCTCTTTTCTTTATCGGGAATTATTGCTACTTTTCAAGTCCGTGGGTTGTGTATAGAACAACTGTTATGATCACATTTCGAATTTTGGTTAGAATCTGTATCAATTCTTGTCAGACTTTGCATCATAATGGCTTGGCTCCCTTACCTGTTTCTAAATGTTCCTGATCCACCAGCGAGTCATGCCTCCATCCCAGTCGGTGAAATCCGACCAACACATCTCCCATTCTTGACTTTCTTTTTATTTAGTCCGTTTTAAAGATCATAACCATAATTAGCGATACGAAAGGTGATGCAGTCACAAATTCTAAGTAACGTATTAATTTTTATTGAACTCAGATGGCAGATGACAGGAAGTACTGGAGCTGGCTGCGGGAAGTTTTCATTCCTGGAGTGTTTTCCGGTAGATGGTACAACGGTCAGGAAGAGAAAAAAACAATGTACATTGGTAATAAACGCTCTCTTCTCGTCGGGATGGCTCAATTAAGGCAACTGAGAGTGAAATCGAGTAAGTCCTTTCTTTTATTTACTTTTAAGTCTAACTCACCCTAAAGGAGACGCCCAGAAAATATATTTTTTTTTCTGTCAAAGTGTTAGGCATACGTTGTCAAGATTTTGATATTCTACTTAATTTTGAATTGGTCTGTACACCTTTTAAAGAGAGAAAACGGGCAGAAGTGAATATCCGGTTTTTAACTAAATTTACCTTTACGATAAAGAATATGGGAGATGTGCTATACCTGTATATTGAATTAGTTCCAAAACAAACTTTCTAATAAATGTCCCTTTTTTTCATTAAACTTACAGCACCATGCAACGTGTTAAAATACATGAAGACAACTTTCCAGGAATGTTACGAAGGTTATTCGGAAACAAACGAAGACAAGACCGCTTTCTATGAACCGGGCTGGAGGTTTGTCGACAACTCTACAAGAGACGCAGATTTATTTCGACTTTGCCCGAAGCCATGGCGATATCAAAATGCGGAAGAAAGTGGTAGCGGGTCAGAGTGGGGACAGTTCTCATTTTATCGTGGAGGAGGATTTGTAGCAGACCTCGGGTACAAGAACCATACGGGGTTCAAAGCCGTAACCACTTTGCAAAACAACGGTTGGCTTGGCAGGCAAACCCGGGTGGTTCTCGCACAGTTTTCCGTGTTTAACCCGTCGGTGAATATTTTAGGTGTTGCCACATACTTTTACGAAGTTGAGGCATCAGGACTCAAAGAAGCTTTGGTACAAACTGACATTCTTTCTCTTGATCCTACAAACACAGCTTCATATCAGTTCTATTTGATTTGCATTTTACTATACGCTGTATCCGTTCTGGTGTTTTTGGGAAGAGAATGCTTCAAGCTTTTCAATCACCGTTCCCGGTATTTCCAGTCCCTGTGGAATTGGGTGGAGATGTCCCAGGTTGTTTTCTCCGTGTTGGCCGTGGTTTTGTACATAAAACGACAAATCATAGTCTCTTCAACATGGGCAAGGTTAAAAGAAAACAGTTATGCAAATATAACTTTCAAAAAAGCTATCATTTGGCATGAAGCAGAAAATGTTGTACTTGGAATCCTGATGTTTATCGTCACTGCAAAACTCTTGCGAGTCATTCGCTTCAATAAACATGTTGCTGTATTCTCCAAAGCACTGACGATATCTGCACAATCTCTTTCATCCTTTAGCATTGTCCTATTGATTCTCTTCGTGGCATTTCTTCACACTGGTGTATTGATGTTTGTTACTGGATCTGAGCGCTACTCCTCAGTGCTAAAAGCAGCTTATTTCCAACTCGAACTGACTCTTGGAAGAGTGAAAGCCAGACCAATCAGTGAATTAGCAGAGGTAAACAGCACATGCGCTAAGATATTTGTCTTTGCTATTCTTTTCATCCTAACAATTATCTGCATGAACTTTTTCATCAGCGTAATAAACGATGCACTTCTGGATGCAAAGGATACCGCGAACGAAAGTGAGTTGCACGAGCTCGTTGATGAGGTTCGTTGCAAAGGCTCAAAAGAACGGAACACATTTTTCGATACTGTCAGCAGTAGACTGAGACAACTGAAAGTCTCCCAAGCATCAAACACGGAAGAGAAAAAAGCAGTAGATAGAAGCATTACCCTTGATTCCAAGAAGAGTTCAAAAATCAACTTTGACCAAATCAGTGAGGCCATCAAAGCTTTGAGGGGAAAAACAGGCCAAGAACCAGGAGAAAAACAGCCGAAATACTCAAGAGGAAAATCATTTTTCGATGGAATTAGCAAATTCTTGAAAACACTGGGAAGAATGAACCATGACGAACACTGCAAAGGTAAAAAAAGGAAGAAAGTTCGATTTCAAGAGGATGTCGCTAACTCTCATCTTCGGAAATTAGAGAAAAGAGGGTATGAATTGTTTCAGCGGCTTGATAGGGTTATGGCGGGTTTCTCAAAAGAGGACGAAGAATATCATTATCTAATGGAAACAATGCGAGCCTGTGACTTCTAAAGAGAGAGGAAATAGATAAATGGTGAAAGGAATAGATCATATACTCGAGAATTAGACTGAAAGATCGGGACTGTAGTCTACATTACCCCGTGATCATTGGCAAATGGCTGAAATGCTTCGCAGAGGCGATCAAGTAGAAATAATTTTTTGCCAGTTTCCTTCAGAGTGTATTATGTTTGTATGTAGGTCCATCTAAATTAGATAATTAAAACGTAGCTTCACGACCTGATGATTAGTTTCTCGAAGCGGTGCTTAGGGAAAGGCCTCGTTAGAATGTCAGCAATCATCTCATCAGTGGCAAGATATTTACAAAAAATTGCTCCATTTAGTGCTTGTGGAGTACCAGCAAACGAAAACTACCCCTCGTCGGTGCTACCCCAAGGTAAAGAAGAACCAGACGAAACTTTTTGTCGCCATTCCTTCACCATCTTCTTTCAAAAATTACTTTTGACATGTACACTCAACCGTCTATGCTATCGCTCGACGTAAAGCGTACTTTTTGATCTCTACAAACAACGGTCTAAAAGCGACGATCAACAGAGAATTGACCCATGGGTAAAAAACTAAAAACTGAGCTTTCCAAAACACTGACAGCACATGTTAGCTCTTTTTTTAAGTCTTCCTCCCCCTCCCCCCCCCCCAAAAAAAAAAAAAAAAAAGAAAAGAAAAGAGAAGGAAAAAAACATACCTAAATGGGGATACTGTGCACGGAAACAGTTAATCTATTTTGAAACACACAAGTGGAACAATTTTGGCTGGAAATTCCCCGCGCAAAATGATAAAGTAGAAAATACAAAGCAATCTGTCTGACGCAAAATCTAAGGAAAGAATTGAGTCAATGACAGGAAACAACAAAAGTTTGACGAAGGAAAAATACAGATTTTTTGAACACGAAGTTTATTCAACTACGGATACTTTGTTACCCCAGTAATTTACCATTGACTTTGACAGCTTGAAAACGAAATATCCGCACACGCGCAAACGGTTGAACGCTTTGTCAAGTGATAATAAAGAGCGGGAAGCAGAAACTCATCCCAGCGGCCAGTTTGAAGACAGAGAAAAAGGTCATCGTAGAGAGGTAAAGGACCACTAGCGTAAAATGACATCTTTTTTTTTCGAGGGTAAATCGATTCTCATAGTAAAAGAAAAAAATAAAATATTTATTGGGGCCTATAAAGGGCTAATGTGGTCAAAGTAGAGGAAAACCTAGTTCAAGTATTCAGAAGGGAAACCTCGAGGAAAAACGAAATCAGCAAGGTGAGATGAGTCAACCAGTTTGTGAACAAACGTTACACTTTGTTTTTTCTGTAATTATATAAGCTGTCTGAAGACTTTCTGTCAGGCGAGCTTACTACGTACACATTGCACCGCAACTTTCCTGGTCACTCTTTGATCATCTCAGTTTTTGTTGGATCTGTGAAGAGTTAACTTTTCCGCTGTTTGGCGGGACTCAAGGGAAAATTTCGTTTGAGAAGAGGTGGTAAACTTGAAATAAAGGCCGTTTTAGACGAGTAGAAACTGATGGAAGTTCAAGAGTAAATCACAACGAAACTTTTTTATAATCGATACTGAAAATCTGCTTTTTGGCTTCGCCGACGAGAAGCACCTTTCTATAAAAGGTGTCATTTTGCGTCGGTAAAAAAACATTTCCTCTGAATCATGACCTTCTTAATAGGGAAAACAGGTCCCAAAAAAGAGGCAGAAACCGCACCCATGGCCGTAAGGTTTTTCTACCCCTTTTCACGTTATAACGTTGGCCCAAATGAAGATGTGTTCGCTAAACTTTTCAATGAAAGTGCGCACGTAGAATAGAAAATTGTCGCTCGAAAGACGTTCACAAAACTAAAAAACCATCAAATCTGAGAAAATTTCCTCTAAAACATTTAATAACCGTAAAGTCAGGGATGTCGCTCTTTAAAGAAAAAATTTAGTGAGCTACAATATTATCACAACCATTAAGATCTACTACGTGTGATGGCTTAACTCGCCGAGTTTAAATCTAGTTTCAAAACACATTATAATCAGCTTTAAAACTCTACTTAAAAGTACTGAGTGTGGTAATGTTAATTACAGTTTTCGATATATTCAAACATTGAGACTTCTCCCCCGTCATCGCATAAGTATTGAACAATCGAGCCAGTAAAAACTGTCTAAAATACAAAACGTGCACTATATCTTATCACAGTAATCAAATATTTGTCCAGACATTCAAAACTGATTAAATCAAATTTGAAACTTATTCTCCGGTCTCAGTTTCTGTCCCACTCAAATATTTCCTTTGATGACGAAAAGCAAAGTTTCTACAAAAAAAATTTTCTTGGTATTTGGAGAAATTCTTAAACCCAGAATACAGAACTTAAGCAAATATTAACAATGACGTCAAAAACTTAACGATCTAAGTCACAATCTCACTCCGAACATTATCTGCGCCTTCTCCACCATGAAACAGGAGAGGAGTGGAACCGAGGCAGCGGTTTGGGTACAAATTCATTGAGCTAAAAAAGTTTCGAAAACTATAAAAAAATGGCAAAAGTTTGTATAATTGAGTATGAGTGCTTATTTTAGGCAGGATTTGGAATGTATACCAGCATAAAATTTGTCTTCTCCGTTTAGTGAGGAAGGAAAAGCTATAACTATCAAGTTCTACCCACCCGACAAAGCTTGTCACTTTGAGTTCCTTGAGAAACTTTGTCAACATGATGTTTGCGTAAAAAGAATCCGTAAAGTCATTCCGGAACTTCTCCAGATTTTCAAGGGTGCGAAATGCCCTGGGTGCGAGATTGAAAACTGCTAATGGAGAGGAAAAGGGTTGACAGACACGGCTTTAAGAATTAAACGCATTTCTAGTTTTCGCTGATTGAATAATCAAGCTGTACTTTACTATCAGGTAAAATCAAGGTCTAAATAAAGAAGAATCAAATCTATCAGGGACAGCGTTTGTTGATTTGTTTCCTTTGGGGAAGGGGTGGAGTTTAAGGATTTTACACTTCTCCCCCCCCCCCAGCCCCTAATAAGGCTCCGTAATATTTTTAAGAAAACCCACTCATTTGCAAGAAATTTGCAGCCAATATTATTAAGTACACTTATATACTTTATTAGCGACGACTGATCCTTCTTCCGTTCCCCCTGAAAACCATCTATTCCCCACCTCACCCATCAGCGACAAATAATGAATTGTTTCTCACATACGATTAGTGGTGGTCATCCAAGCTTGCCCATTCCCTGACCAGATTGGCCAGATTTGTTTTGATAAACTTATATTCATATATAGGTTTTTTAGCTCTTTGGAACGGGAAGAAACGATTTAAGGTGCGGGTTTCAATATTTTGGTGAGCATCGAATGTTGTCTCAAAGTATCAAAAACATACCAAATCAACAAAAAAAGTTAGAACTGCAGGAATCAACGGAAAAAAATAATTTGGAGAATATCACTTTATTGCATTTTCATCCTTAATGTTACTCAATATAGTTCACGTTAGATGTCTGTGACATTTCATGGTTTAAATACTTATTGAAAAGGATATTTTTCTTTTCTTGATGGCGTCCGAAAAGCAACTAATTTCCTTTCCTTAAAGCTCAAAATATATTAAGTGTTGACGACTTGTTCGCTTTTTGTTTCGACAAAGGACTGCTAGGAGAGTTCCTTAGCAGGGGAGGGGAGGGTCCTACTTCAGAGTGTCTGGAGTAGATTTTTTTCATTTCAAAAATTGTTACTTTAATCACTCTGGCAAAGAAAGGGGGTGATTCTTTCTAGTGCTTCATTCCCGCCCCTCCCCTCCCCCCTTTTTTTTTGATGCACTCACGCGCTATAGTTACGCATCTGTGTTGTTTTGCTAAGGGCAGTTGATTTCTCTCCCAGGCTCACCATAATGTAATGATCATATGACATTTCTGACATGTCTGGTTTTAATTTTTAAGTCAACCACTAATTAGCCAGCTAATGTTACTCAGTCATTAAATGACGTCAAGAGACGATTGAGGTATGTCTGAGATTAATGCAAATGGCTTGAACATGGTCAGAGATATCAACACTTGGTTACGATACGAGAATAAATTGAAATTTTTGGGTACGGCTTCATAAACTCGGGTGCCACTTTACAATATAACATCACTTTCAAAGAGGATTGCTTAAACTAGAAATCTGTAAAGTTTCTGAGAAAAAAAGCAGTAATACCTAAGACCATTTATCCGTGGTTTCGATATTGTTCAGTGTCGTCGATAACACTCGTTGATCTTGAACTTCCAGCTTCATGACAAGAAGAAATGTTCGCGGTAGAAACTGCTTAAAGTTAGAAAGAACGGTCGATCAAGAAGCGCGTATTGTCCTGAAAAGAGCTAATGTCCATGAAAGTGATTGGCACTAATTTCATGTCTCGCGGAGGGGAAGTCAGAGGAAAAATTGGTGATCACTTAAATAGTTCACTTATCCAGACAATCATACTTACTGGAACGCGACTCAGTTTGTTTATTCCTCAAAGCTGGATGTTTTGTCTTTTGTTGACACGTTGTCGAGTAACCAATTCGGCAGTCATCGCACACGACCAGAGGTTAACGTAATCACTTACGTAAACACGAAGCTAAAACATTGACACTCAAAAGCTGCAAACTGTTTACAAAGTCAAAACAATCGAGGGCACCTGCGTACGTGCAAACTTTCCTGATCAGTTGGCTGACGGTTGTTAAGATGCTCTCGGTTACAATACTTTCATTATTAGCTGAATGAAGTAAGTTTCATTTCGAAAAATCATCTTTTCGGTAGAAAGGAATTTGAGATTCTCGGCTTCAGCGCAGCACAATTCAAAATTGTGTTTAAGATTATAACAATCTAATCCCTTTCCATACAGAGGTCTCACGCAGTCTCTAAACTTATAGAAAGTCAAACACAAAACTATCCGTCCTAATTTATTTTGTAAGACATTTTAGAAACTTCTGATATGCCTGGGATAGTTTAACAATTTCCCTCAGAAGTGGAAATCACAAAATTACAGCTAGATTTCTTTCCAAATAAATCTCTACTAACTGATTTTATGATATGATCACTTCTTAAACAACGCAGGTATTTTTACTTATGCAATCACAGTGACTAAGTTTGTTTATTCAATATGAGGCTAATTCCCATAGTTTTTCGACTGCTAAGGAATTCAGTAATCACTAGAAGCTTCTAGTGTTTTGAATGAAGACAATTAACTCGTAAAATTCCCGATCGCAGAATAATGAAATCTTTAAGCGATGTGGTTCTTGATGTTTTCCTTTCTTTCAACATCACGACCAAATGTTATGGTAGCGTGATCTAGCCGTGTAGCTCAAGGGAAACCATTGTAACAATAAACTACGGCAAAATTATAAAAAAGAAAATGAGTTGAAAAGGGGTTGCAGTGTAAACTAGCTTAGTAGCTCAAGTTCAACTTTTTCAAGAGATTATTTTTTTTAATTGCGGCAATGAATACGCAGCAGATTTATTCGAAACCGATGATTGAGGGTAATTGACCATTTGATCTATTTTTCCATCAAAAGAAAAACAAACTTCCGTTATCACGAAAAGAGGAGGCAGACCCTTGCGATTTCTTTATTCGCGCGACGCCCTTTTATTTTCCGCTGACTGCACGAAAAACAACTGCAACAGGAAGTGCTAGCTTGAAGGCTACATCTCGTCTAACATTTAATTCGAGCTTAGTGCGTGGTTCACGGCTATGTTCATGATTGTCTCTCTTGTAGAGGCCTCAGTTTCCCTAACTCTGCATTCAATTGCTATTGTTCTGCTTTTGTTCTGCTCATTAGATCTTTTGTTTTGCTTCGTCCCCGTTGCCGCCGTCGTCGTAGTTAAAGGTCTCTACTCCACGGCGGTGGCGACTTGGTAAAACAAACGATTTAATAGCCTAGCAGCTCAGCACATGCGTTTTAAAGCTTTGTATATTTCTTAGCCATCTTCTGTAAAAAAAAATACATAAAAAATATGTGATCATCAAAATTCGTCTTATTGTGAGAACGGAATCCCAGAAAGAAATTTGTATAAGTGCGTATTTGGAACACAACGATGTTCACATTCGTCATGCCCGGAGTTGAGGTGACGAATCGATACGAACACGTAGACACTCCATCTACCCACACGATCGCCGACGAGCTGCACAATCGGAATAAAACTGATTCAGCTACCACCTGATTATCTGAGTGGTGTGTCCCTTCAGTAAATCGCGCAAATGATAGTGAATATCTTTTCTTTTTTCTCTTTTTTGTGAGACAAATGGGACCTTCTCGATCCAACCATCCAAAAAATTATATCGAGACAGAGACGAGGCATCGATTTACCATTGCAGAGTTCGCACTAAAATTTCTCACATATTGTGCTCTGTTCTTAGGCAAGTCTCTTTATCCTCACAGTGCCTCGCTTCATCTAGGAGTTGAAATGGATACCGGCGAACTGACAGAAAAACCTGACGAAATGCTGAGCAAGGGGTTGGGTGGGGGGAAGGGGGGAAGGAACATGTCACGGACAAGCATTCCAGCCAGGGGGAGAATTGCTATACTTCTTGTCACTTCACGCTACTGAAACAAGAATAGGCTGTTGCTGGATAGGTATCTTGGCTCGAGTACAGATTTATCTCTCTATGCACTCAATAAGAAATAAATAGCGCGCATCGAGGCAATGAAGTTTTTTTTTCTTCATCTCCGCTTCATACCGAAAAATTCCAACATCGCTTTGTCAATGTTCACCGTTTTTATTTGGTCTTTCATAACTACTTTGACCCAATTCATTTGATCACTGAGGGCGCTTTCCGCCAATAATTTAAAAATATCTTGCTTTTAATCCTTTACTGGCTATTTGCACAAATTATCTAGCTAGTCATTCACTCTTATTATCCATGGAACTTACCTAAGAAGATGACCGTCTCATTTCTTAAATGAACAAAGGAAAGCTGCCCCCACTGAAAGGCCCTTGACTCCAAGCCCCCCTCTTCATGATTAATGTCTCCTTCCTAGTTGCCATGAATAAATTCTTTGACAGCCAATGATAAGTTTTAATGAGGTAAAGGGCTGTACAGTAGTAACATCCCTACAGCTCCGCTTTTAGACTTGGCTACATCTAAATATTATCAATTGTTCTTTTGATTCGTAAAAGTTGATCATTATTCTCTTTTTGACTTTTTTTGTTTTCTAAATGTCCATTATCTTCATTATGGGAAACTCTATTGATTGCTGTTACGCCACTCGTCAATACAACCAGTGTTTCTTCCCGCGTATTCGGTCGTGTTCGCACACCACTCGGCGAGTCTGGTACAATTACGATGGTCTAGAGACTGTGCAACCTTTGATTGACATCGTAAAGCCTGAAAAGGGTGTGATCTGAAAGTTTCCGAAGTCTCCAGCGGACATCAATGCAGACAAAGAAATAGCGAGTGCACTTGCATTAGGTAGAGTATCATTACACATTAAAATGATATGTTAATATCACAATATTAATGTTGAGGATTGCTTTTCATAAACCTGTAGAGAGTAGCTAAGAAACTAAACAAATTTCTTTCCTCGGCAAAATTGTGCCCAAAAATTTCAATACTTAAAACTTGTTGCTCGAAACTGGAAAAGCCAAGGAGACCGTGATGCTGAAATACATGGGCCACTGTATGCAGGCCTATTATTTAAGGAAAAATGACAAGCAGTCTCAGTTTGCACTGAGAAGAAGTAGTCGTACGGCTTCACCGTTGGAAGTCTGGACACAAGGCTAACAGAGACGACATTTTAAAAATGCTCTGCAGGGGAGCCGAAGTTAAAATTCGCGTTCATGAACGGATCAGTGTCCAAGCTCCAGAGAGCATGCAAGAGTCCAAACTTTTCGCGCGTAGGCTTCAAGGACTAGATGAAAAGTTTTTAAACACAATCATTATAAAGAATGAAATTTTTTACATGCCTTTTACATGCTCACCCATATGAAGAATTATGCAAAAACTCTTTCTTTCTACAGGCTGCCTGTGTTAGAATAGCAGCTCTGATGCAGTATTTCTTGATGGCCGTTTTCTGTTGGATGCTGATCAAGGGAATTGACCTCTACTTCTTCGTTGTGAAAGTTTACAACATCAACACCAAAGTGTACATGTATCACGTCATCTCAAAGGGTAAGTTTATTATTTCACAACTTGCACTGGAAACTGTAATCATGCCTACGGATCGCCAAAAATGGTATTGCCAGGCAGTGAAATGTTTCGATTTTCTTCCTTTCTTTGTGGGTAGGTCTTCCAGTGATGGTGGTGGCCATTTCACTTGGAATCGCTACTGGAAAAAAGAAAAAACGTTTACAAAGTTATACGAGTGATAAATAGTGAGAAAAAATTCAACGGTTTCTTCGTGCTCTTCTCCTTTTATTTTGTTGCATTTAATTCTTTGTTTTGTTTTTGTACATATTTTGAAATCGATGTCATTACATTTGCTGAAAATTTGTGTTTCTTTTTTTTCTTTCACTTCTTGGAGTTCAGTTGCTGACTTTCCTCGACTATTCGTCGCCTTTGTGGCTTTCATTGAAGTTGTGGGTTTATGATTAGTGTTGGTGATTTTGATTGGTATACCTATACTAATTGCTGCCAAATATTCTTTCTCTGCTCTTTAAAAGCGAATTAAGAATTTATGATATGACCCCGCACAACATTTACCATTTTTCTTTTCCCATTTACCCACAACAAACTTTGGACTTAGCCGCTGTTTGCGGGGATGCTGGTCAATTTTACCCATTGATATCTTCACAGGCATAGGACAGCTTCATAAATTCTCCAACTTTTCCTATGAAAAAAATACTTTTCGTATGAAAAAAAATTCTACCCCTTCCTTGTTGATGTTTTCTCATTGTTTCACATTGACTTCTTTTCTCGCAAAAATAACTAAAAAAAACCATCGAGCAAGATGAAAGGAGCAGGAAGATTTGGAGATATTAGGAAATAACCAATTTGTCGCAGCCAACAGGGGAAAACTACCATTCTCAGCAAATACGATAAGTTTGACAACACAAAACGAAAACAAAATAGTGGAAGAGGTTTTCATGTTCTCCAGTGAGGCTCTATTCGCCAACCTTCCTCACTCCTTAATCAGTAAGGCCTTACGATACCTAAAAATGAAAATACATTGTTTAAGGAGAATAAAGGAATGTTTTCTCTTTAACTCCTAGAATTGGCATCAAAGCATGCGTGGTGATGATTCCCCTACTGGGTGTCACGTGGCATTCGGTCTCCTCTCGCCTGTACATGAAGCTTTCGTTTACGTCTTCACCATACTCAACTCTGCTCGAGTCAGTATTGGCTGGTAACTCTCAAAATTATTCAATCTCTATCATTAGTTTACTTTCTAACCAAGTGAGACACCATTACAATGATCACATGATAATTTTTTGGACTTTTGAAAACATAAATGCAGTTAGCTATGCAGGAGAAGGAAGACTTCTTTTTCAATTATAAGATACGCAATTTTCTTTCCTTCTTGAAATCGTTATAGGTATTTGACTAATTTGTTTGCATATTGCAAAAATTAATGATCTTGAAATCATTTTCATGCTGCAGGGTTTCCTAATTTTCGCTCTACACTGTATGCGAAACATCCAGGTAAGAAAAAAAACTTCAAACTGATAATTAACTCCATATCATCAAGTTTTAGAGTTTCGATAGATATCCGAGTACATGTGTTAAGAACCGAATTTCGTGTTGCTCGTCTATCTGCAGATCAGAGAGCGATTCAAAAGAAAGATGAACATCGTTTTTCCATCTTCTTTAAATAACAACCCCACGAGGAAGAGCCACAGGTCAATCCAAATGAGGTTGGGGATGTATGGGCAATTGAATTGCAGTCTTGTGCTGAGTTTGAATCGAAATCGCACCTAACTTAGATAACTGGATCCAGCCAACCGGAAATGACAGTCAATTACCTAGCACAATCACTTAGTTAACAGCAATAAGTCGGTTACGATCGATCTGACTTGCTCTCTGCAACTAAAAAGAGTTCTTTCTTTTCATTATTGTTTAACCATTCAACTAGCTGTAATTGTTATGTATGCTCTTTACGATAACAAGGTTGTTTTTGGGGCGATCGTATATTTGTAGGCAAGATTAATCGAAATAAACAAATGTATAAATTTAAATTTCTAATAGCTCTGTATCTTGATGACTTTCCTTCGAATAAGACCACAGTCCACTACAAACGAGGTGGGAATTTAAGTCAAGATATTATGAATTGTCCTTCTTTAAGAAGCACTCTAGCACGCAGCTTTAATTGAATGTATTTATCTTTCGATTCTTGCGCGCTGACTTTCTGCACTTACTGCAATATTATTTCATATTCGACGTTTCACTTATTGAATTTACAAACTTCTCACCAAACACTGTCATTACTTTAAACATTAAGCTATGGATAATAACTGAAACTATAGCTTTCTAGAAATTTCGAGAATGCCTAGTCATGCGGAAATGCATGCCAAGGGACTTTCTGGAGCAGTTTACTAGGTTATGTAGTTATGATGTAACACTACCAATATAGTTGTGTTGTAAGCGTCCGGAATTTTCGAGAATACTTTGTACATAAGGACACAGTCGTGCAGCAGTAATCCTTGTTGTCGGGAGGGACTGACTTTTCAGAAAGCTATACCGAGAGAGAGAAACCGTGGAAGATTGTTAATCTCGAGTTACTTTGGAGACAACTTCCAGATTGTGTCAGTAGTGAGGAAAGGAGTAGTTTGTGGTGGGTTTCAATCGGTTTTTTAAGGACAATTATTCTAATTGTTTAAGAGTCGCTTGTAACTGGATCTTTTTTTGGATCAGTTACATTTAACCATTTTTTTTTCGCATTCCTAAAATTAGGAGTATCGTTTTAAATCGAATTTACATCGATTAATTTGGAATTAAACTGGGGCAATGTTAGCCGGAAAAGGCATAAACCTAGAGATTATAAACTGTTCGGCACACATTATTGAACAACGATTAAAGAACTTTTACTCAGAGTATACAATTTAAAGGAAAAAGCTTAGCGATAGAAATGCAGAATATTTCGATGAGCCTGATTTTCAAATATCACTACAGCGGAACTTAGCATTGCAGAGGAATTTCAACAAGCGAGAGAAGGAGTCAATTATGTAGATGAGGCTAACAGTTTATAATAGTCTAGTTTACGTCATACCCATTTATAAATAAACATGGTGACGAAGCGTGCGATTAAAACGGAAGAAGTTAAAATAAAAATTATTCTGAAATATACAAGCACTTTTCTCTCTAAACTGCTCAAATGCGATAGGTAAAAACGTTTCAAGCTTTGATTGACTGAATACATTGCAGCTAAGACGAGCGAATATTCCAGAATAAATAATCAATTATTCCATGAGCGTGGAGAGATACTGGGAGAGTATAATGTCTCGCCCACAGAGCACATCACTATGACCCAACACAGGACGAAATCACATGTTTCCGTATTTCTGAAACGTGGCGGAAACATGCAACTCCATGTTTCCGTTATGTTTACGTAAAAGTGGTCCGGTTCCGTTGTATACCCAGCAACGGAAACGCGAGAAAACGTCACGAACCGGTAACGGAAACATAGGTTATCCGTCGTGTTTCCGGAACGGTTTAAAATGTTTCTGCCACGTTTCCGTTTACGGATTCTTGCAATTTCGTCCTGTGCAAGAACGTCTCGCACTGAGAGCTTTTGACTCACCGCTCGTTCTAAATTGTTGGGATTCAAACATTTGGAAACAAAAGTGATGGTCTGCATGACGCTTTTCTAGGAGAAAGTTGTTTTGTAGGCTGAAAACTAAAAATTGGCCGTTAGCCACCGTTGTTTTAAAGGCATACGAGGTAATTAGCGTGTCATAAGCGAGATGAATAAATAACAATAATTTCCATTTATGCATAACGAACAGGTGGCATTCTAGCTTAAGCTGCCCGTTGATAAAACAGAATTTTGTTTAGGACCACTTTCATTTAACAGAGCTCATAAAGAAATTATCGTTCTTACCATCAAATATTTTTTAGCTGTTTCTTCTGCAGCACTTGAACTACAAAAAGTATTTTAATGACGTGAAGCTTTTCAATTGTATTAGAAAAACAATGCTCTACATCAGGTGCAAGCTAAAGCCATGAACATGTGTTCAGAGATCATGATTTGCATTAGAATCTAACTCGTACGAAAGGCTTTTTATGAGGATGCCACAAATCCGCAACTCTCAAGCGGTGTGAATCAAATAAAAGTGAATCCGGCAAAATGTTCAAAACCCCGGTAATATGTTGTATGCTGGGTGAGTACGACCCTAGTTATTCCTGTTTGTTCTGCAGTAGCTATGAAACCGTCGAAATGGACTTTTTATTGTAAAATATTTATTTCGATATTTAAACTTACGGAACTCTAATAACGAAACATACCAAACTCCTAATATGTCCTCTCGAGTTGTTGTCTAATTATAAAGCTAATTATCACCATTATCGTTATTATTACTTTCTCAATATTTTTCTATTTCCATACAATTTAAAATAATTGCATAATAATCACCCGTAATGACACATTCGTATATGTTGTTCACTAGGTTAGTACCACCTTAATTATATCTTGACTTTCCATTTGTGACACATTAATATCCATTTTGGAACGTCCTGTGAAATTTAGCCAAACCAAACAGAGAAAAAATGTCAGGTGGCGGATATTTAGCACTGTTAATTAAAACAAAACAAAACAAAACAGATTTAAAGATGTCCTCATTAAAATTTTAGTTCTTAATCAGACATAGATCTCTTATAAATTGGATTCCTAAAGCCCTTTAGATTCCGTACAGTGCAAAGTAGGTTTCCGTAGAGCGTTCGGATGAGGCGTTATTCAGACATCGCGGTACCCAAACCTTTGGAGCTTTCATATTGTTGTTTTCTCATTGAAACTCAGAGTAGATGACTGCTGACTGCTCGTCAAGTTGAACGTCATAGTTAATTAGAACATATTTCTCTTCTCAATTATTCTTCTTTATGCCCGAAAGCAAACTTTATACTCAACCCATTGCTCTTCTTTAAAAAAAATATATGGGCTCTGGAGGTTCCGTAAGTTCCGCAGCCTGCTGATCCATAATTTTGTAACTCCCAAGAACATGCAGAAATCCTCACAAAATTTTGGAGACCCCCCCCCCCCCCCCCCTCAAGATTCAAATTATGCAAGTTTTATTTGAGCGCTCAGATTTGATACCCGATTCATTCGCTTGAAAAGTGAAACATTTTTTCTCTGGATAGCACATTTGACATCCTTTTCATTCGTTTATAGTTCGGTTGCGCGAATAACCCGTTTTAAAAAAAATTTCCAAAGGACTTTCCTGAGCGTCTATCGTATCCTTAAAAATGTTTCCACATATGACAAGTTTTGTTCAGCTAGTTGGTGAATTGCGGAGATGCTGCATTTTTTTTATAATTTCTCCGTCAGCTCCCTAGGAAGGTAATAAAATTCATGAATGGATGTTAAAGGGCATGTAGCAAATAAAATGCATCAGTACTCGTCTTACTCGAAATCTAATAAACTTTTTCATTGTTTCAAATGTTGCTCTTGAGATAACAATCAAATCAAATGTCCATTTTCTCTTCTACAGTCATCCTTCGTTTGTTGATGAAATTGCCAGGGACAGGTGAGGCAGCTTCATTCCGATTTAATATTCAAGTTCCTTTAAATAGACGGGAAAAAAAGATAATACCTGACCAATTATCATATAAATGAGCTATAGACTTCCTTTTAAAATTACATTGGATTGCAATTCAAAACGTGAGTTGGAAAGCAAAACAAAAAGTCAAAGAATAACGGTGCTATTACCCTGATCTCCCGAAGATCCACTTTTAAAATCTGGCCTGATTCTAATATTTGCTTCAGGGATGTAGAGGGTTTTGATGCCCATCGTCTGTTATTAAAATTAATGATATAAAAAATACTTTATCGATCGCTCAGTCAGTGTTGCTATCTTCAGTATACATTTTTCGTTTATTTATTTATTTATTTTCTTCTTATAGAGTGCCAACCAACCTGTTTCAAAAACTCCTCTTACATATTTTCGAAAAGCAAAATTTACAGGTTTCCTAACAATGACGTCTGCTCAATCTTGGGAGGTTATTTAGTCTCCATCGAGACTGAGGAAGAATGGCAGTTTATCAATCATGAGATTCAAAAACGTGGTACTTGGAATACTTCGACTACTAATGCGTGGCTCTTTGGTTTGGAGAAGAAAGACGGGGTTTGTATATGGAAGAGTGGAGAACAGCTGAATATTTCGAAATGGCGAGATTCTGAGCCAAATGGGAAAGACGAAAGGGCGGAAATATCCATGAACGGAAGCCTCTTTAATGGTATCCCTCGGAATGATAATGGAGATGCCTACATTTGCGAGATGCCTGGAGGTAAGATCACATTCCAACCATAAAGTATATAATGTGCTGAAACATTAGCAGTCTTGCACTTGTGTCATGAAAATTGCTCTTGCTTCTTAAAAGTAAAGAAAAACATAGTTCACAGAATATACTCTGCTCACCTAACTTGAACGTGTGAGCTATGAATGAACTTTTAGGCGTGCATAAGTAGCTGAACACACTGCCCATGAAATTTTCCGTAATACGTGTTTCAAAAATTAAGTGAGTGTGGGCTTTTTGTTTTGAGCATAACATATCGAATTACTTTTATTTTTGTGTGTCCGGGTGTGAGTTTCTCGTACAAGTCAGTGATAAATATGTTATTCGCCGGCTGGAAGATCTGTATTGAGTAATACTGTGCCCAAGGTCTTGAGCACTGGTAGTGGAGATAAATTACACAGTTTTTCCCAATACGGACCGACCTTGGCTCATAAATAACAGTTTTTTCCTCTTGAAATTAACTAAATGTTTTCCATATGAGCCCTAATGAGTTAGGGTTGTAAGAGCGGCAAAACCTTCCTTGAACTGAACAAAATTTGAGCTAGGAAATGGTAGTTGAAACAGATTGAGTAAATGTAAATAAAAAAGAGGCCTCACCGAAATATTTATATTTGGGTAATGAAAAAGGTAATTTAAGAGGCCTCCAAACAAACTTTGAAACATTTTTTGACAAGTATCTGTCACAATTTGACACCTGTCAATTAGAGAGCGCGTAACAAAAAAACGTATGCACCCTTTAAAACAAATCAACAACGACAACGGCGCTGGTTTGGCAAATAAACTGAACTGCAAAGTAATTTTAAGTAAATTTAAATCTATGTTTTGAAGTTGTGGGAGTTCCCTCGTTTGTTTGCTGCAGTCGCGACTGCAACTCTGGTCTTTCATCAAAAGGGGAATTTTAAAGCAGCTTTTTCTCGTTGAATTCCTTTGTTTTCTGTTGCGAAATTTACGGTACCAATGTCCAATTTGAACGGACCTGCAAAGACTTACCGAAAGCGTATTTGAAGTAAAAAAAGACCTAGCTCACTGTTCTCCAAGGAAAAAATTTTTTGAAAGAATTCAGATACATAATGAATGAAATTACCATTAATGATTTCAACTGTGAAGAAATACCTCACGTTTTAACTTTCTGAGTTACTTCTAGTAAGGCTTAGGTTATTTACAAGCGGCTTTAAGGCAGCGCGTTAACCTATCTTATGACATATTTGCTATCAATATTCATCTCAAAACCAATTTTTTTTGCAGGGAAACAAAGTTATCTGAGAGAGAGAAAGTGAGAATTAATAAGTTATCGATCGGCTTGATTTGCTCCAAAACGATTTGCTTAAAAATACTGTCCAGCCGGCAAAACGAAATAAATTTCTTGAAAAATAGCAACAAAGCTAAAGATGTAATCGGCGGCTCGCTCAAGCGATACCGTGCCCGTGGGCAGAGATAGGAAAACCCGGACCGGGTTAAGTACAAATAAGATTCCAGGATTCTCTACCGTGCCCTCTGAGAAAAACAAATAATAAATGCAGTTCTTTTGAGAAAGGTTATCGGAAAAATCTTGTCGGGACGCTGGTAGCTTTTAGGTCATGGTTAGACTTAACCTCAGGAATTCAGGGAGACCTAGGAAATGTCACTTTAAGGACGAGGCATCACGGGTTTGAACAACCTGTTTTAATTGCAAGACTTTCTTTAAATTCTAAACTGCATGAGCTAACCCTAATTAATTTATCTTTAATTTTTATGTCCCTATTGATTATCGTTACCCAGGTAATCTTTTGAGATTGTTGCGTGCACTTTAAAGTTTTGCTCTTTGCCCGTAGCAACTGCATACGGTTAACTGCGTATCTCCAGTTGCACATTTGTGGGAACCTACATTCACATTTAATTTTACGTTTTTTTAAGTCTGATTAGATAGAGGAGGAAGAGTAGGGGGCGGAGTGGGGGAGGTGTCAGCTCAACGAGGAACTAATTAATATTTAAAAACTCGACTACCAAAATGATATGAACTCACAAATAATCTTAGCTGATGTGAAGTTAACTAATCCACAAAAGCAGGTAAGTGTGGCGGACGCCGTAGTGAAGAAAGATGTATGGTATTTATTGACACTGATCAGACAAATACATAGGATGTAAAAAAAAAAAAAAGAATTCAGTAGTGAATGAGTCACGTTTCCTGGCTCATTCGTTTTTTTCCTTTGTTGTGATTGTGATTATAATCTTTTTATGTTATCATTGCTATTATAATGATCACTTTATTTATCATCATTAGGATAATTGGTATTTTTGTTTTCATCTTCATCATCATGTAGAATGCCCAAATATAACTTTTAAAAACTCTTGGTACATAATTTCGGTGGATGGAGAGTCCTGGTACTGGAGCAGAGACACTTGCTCAAGTCTAGGCGGGGACCTAGTTTCCTTTGAAACCCAAGAAGAATGGAATTTGATTAATGACGAAATTCAAAGGCGAAACACTACGAACTATGAAAAAAAATGGAGAATTGGTTTAAAAAAAAGGGCCAGGAATTGGACCTGGGTGAGTGGAAGACCGCTGACTATTTCCAAATGGGGACAAGGGGAGCCAAGCGGTAAACACAACGCGGCTTTCATGTACAAGAGGTTCCGTAATGGCGAACAGGGCGTATTTGGAAGTGATAATGGTACAAGTGGGAAAAAACCGGACGCTTATATTTGTGAGATCCCCGAGAGTGAGTTGATATGTTGTTATTGTTGTTTTTATTTTTTTTTTATGTTATTTTGAGTAAACTCAAAGGCACTAGGAGCGCTGAAGGGCAATAAAAACATTATTTGCTAACGTTTGTGGTACTCACGAGAGAAGTTATAAAAACCCTCAGACAGTCAGAATCAAGTTTACACTTACCTTTGCGTAAATCAAAATATGTTTGAAACAATCCCAATGAACGTTTTCACGATATATATGTCTAACTTTAACCTTGTAAACAGGGGAAAGCTGCAGATGGTTCTGTTACTATCACTTTTACGAACAACAACAGTTACGAATCTGATGGTGAATACCAATTGCAAAGAATTATCAGTCCAATTGCTTTGTTGGATGATAGTGCGTGATGATGTGAAGAGCGTTATCTTTTTGTGAAAAGCTTGTGACTCATGTCGGTTAAGAACCATGCCAATTATCGTTTTCTAAAACAAATACAACAGATTTGCAGACTTATTTGTTCTTCGCATAGGAGAATCAATTTTAAGTTTACTGTATTCTATTTTAATGTGTGATCATTTGAACTGTAAAGTTGTAAGGGCTAATTTTAATGCAATGCATGATGTGCAGTGAGCATAATAAACTGACCATCGTGCATCTAATCCGAATATGGCGGGCATTTCGATCGACTTAGTAACCACTACTCTATAACGAGGTTAGTAAGGATTACCTCAGTTCTCATACATCACCAGAGGGTATAGATACATTTTCTTGTCTAAAAGATAGTTAATACTGAGGTGGAATATATTTGATGTTCTGCTCACCGAAAAGATAAACATAGGCATGCGTAGCATGCAAGAGTTTTTATTTTGGCTAGGTGGGTTGAAATGGGACACTTTGGGTTCTTAACGCTTTCAGTCTTGAAACAGGAAAAGAGAATAACTTTAAGTCCAGAATTGTGTGGAGAATTCATTTTTCAGTGGTGTTGGATGATGCGCTTCGAAAACGTGACAAAATGCAGATTGTTTCCGAGGAAACGACACGTGGTAAAGTGAAGTCTTAAGAGGCAAAATGGATATTTGATTAGTGGAATATTATTCAAGAAAACGCAGAACAGGATATTGAAGTATAGTGTTACAGCTTTTTAAGCTATTAGGGAAAAGTCTACAGATTATATTTCATTCTCCAGTATTATGGGGTCTAGTTTTCGAAAAACATCCTACAGCCCTATCTAAGCAACAATCAGCCAAGACGTGTGCCAACGACAAATAAAATGTTGAGGAAACAATAAGAGCTTTCTATATTACTGATAAAAATCGAGTGCGTTTAAGAGTTTTGAACGTTATTGACGGCCATTTTTTTACTCCCCTTTCCGTCCGCAGTTTTGCCCTCGCAGTGTAATAGTACGGTAATTTTGTGTATGATGTGGTCTTGATTAACATTTTTCTTTAAAGACTCCTCAATACCTTCAGTACCTTCGTCGCCCTCACTATCATCCAGAGTAGCCCTTGCAACCTCACCATCACCATCACCATCGCCATCGCCATCCCCTCGCCATCGCCATCCCCTCGCCATCGCCATCGTCATACCCGTTTCCGTCGCCGTCGCCGTCGCCATCGCCATCGCTGTCACCAGTTGAGCAGCTTGTATGTTTTCTAGTCATTTACCGTTTTTATGCATATCGTTTTTCAGGATCTCCTCTGTTTACAAAGGTGAGAGACAATATTTTTAGTTTTAGGCAAAGGAGTATGTTTCAAAATTTGGCGGAATAAATATTACCAGAAGGACTTCCCTACAGGTATCTAATTTTATATGACTTAAAGGCTTTTTAACTTTGGTATGTTTTTAAACGATAAAAAGGTTAATATTTGATCTTTAAGGATAAACCACCATCGAGCCATATGAAGTAAAAATGTTGAAGCTTAAAAAATAATCCAGGCCCCTAAAAGAGTTCTCCAGCCGATGAATACCCTGGACACCATTTGGGGCATTAGTGTAAATTGTAGATCTGAGACTGCCTGTTCAATGACCTGGAAATATTTTATGTAATTGTAGGAAGCTGTTACTGTGTTTGAAGATTTCACCTTAAAAATAAAGAACGTCACAAAAGACAAGGCCGGAATAGAGGAGGTTAAAACACTGAAAAAATCCATCTTTGAGGTGGCAGAGGCCGTCGAGAAATTTGCTCTTAATTATGGCAACCGACACCTCAGAGGAATGAGGCCTTCAGAAAGGATCGTTTCCCCCAAAATTGGTGAGTTTGCGGCCTTCAGTCCTGTTTAGTTTCAAAGTCTATTCCTTTGTTACTTGCTGACTCGCTGACTGTCCCACTGAGCTGTCTAATTTCCTATGGCTAGATGGTGTAGGAACTCAGCTATTAGCCCAACGTATCAGAATGTTATTGCTGGATGTCATCGATTCATCTGTGTTTTTTTTTTTCCAATTTGTTTGATACTTTGATTTTTCGCGGTGGAGAAGGAAATTGAACGTTTTGTTAAACAATCAGCAAGAGAGAATAGGAATCCTTCAAATTGTGAAACCCTTCTTCTCGATCTGTATATTGAAACTTTTCTTAAACATTAGATTGGTGAGTAACACTTTACTAAATAAAATTGTCAAATCTTAGAAATGCTTTCCGCTTACTTCATACCGTACACTGAGCTCAAAATTGGCCTATCGTCTGTGATGTACGTAAATGCGAGATTTTTAACCGTACGCTTCAAAATTCTCTAATGAACTCTATAGTTCTCCAACGAAACGGTTCGAGGAACGAATCGAGTTTTCACAATTTTAGTCCGTGCAGTACTACTCATTTTTTTATCAGCCTTACATTAAAAAAAAAAAAAACTTTGTAAAATGGTTGAATTCGTCGAATAGTCGTGGAAGGGCAAATACGATACATACAATACACTTCCAACCCATAAGATTATGAAATATTTGTGTACACCACAAAATGGAAGTTTGTGTAGGTGTGCTATTGTAAATTTCATCGAAGGTGCTTTCATTTGTAGTTTTTCTTTCTGACAGTTTTGGTCATTCAAAAAGCCTATCGCCAGAATGCAAGTGGCTTCAACTTTGAGGAACAACAATGGCGAGCAAGAATCGATATCGCTTCTTCAACTTTTGAGAAAAATGGTTCGTATTAACTATTGTGGTAACTTTACTTTTGGTATTACCTTGGTTTCTCCAATAGAAATTTCTGTGTCGAAATAAAGCCTCATGTAAAGGCACTTCCTTAGTTTACATAGTCCATCTTCTTTAATCACTCGCCCTCCCTAAAATGTCACATACCTCAGAGCCTGATAAAAATTTCAATTTTGTGTGTTTTTTTTTTTGTTGTTGTTTGATAACATTTTTTTGTTGATCCTTGGGGTTTAAAGGATCAATGGTGGTTACATGTGTGTACAAGGATTTGCATGACCTACTTCTGACAGACCAAGCCATGAAGAGTGAAACAGACAACCAAAGGTGCCGTTATTTTCATATTACTCCATGTCGTTTACCTTAAAAAACACATAACACGAATACACATAAGATCTAAGTTCAACTAAACTGAACTGAGAAACTTTCCAAAAACCCTAACTAAGGTTGGAAGACTCCCTGCTTGTCTCTGACCATTCCACCTTCATGAAAAATTGGCCTGAATCTACAAAAAATATGTAATATTGCTTCCTTGGTTCTGGTCCATTTTCAAATACAATTTCTTCATAGGTATAGCAACTTCAGGATAATGGCCGTAACTATGAACCCCAAGCCAGAGAAATTGCGAGAAAATGTCATCCTACAGTTCAGAAACCTAAAGGTAACATGAAAATTAGTTTCTATGCGTTGTTTTGATTTATTCTGACAAGATAAAATCTATTTTCAGGTCTTGACGGCAGAGAAGCGCTGTATGTTTTGGAGTGGCCTCAGCAAAAGGTAAAAAACTACAATATATATTATTATATATTATATATTGTATGGTATTTATTCCTTCTTAAATTAAATTTAGTATGGAGGAGAATGAATGAACTTTCTCAGATGCTTTTGCGCAGATGAACACTTTCCTGGAAGCCAACATGTTGTCGTTTTTAGAGAGGGGAAGTCTGATTGAAATGTTCTCGCAGCTATAACTACAATAGAAGAAAATCTTGGCGCAAAATTGTCAAACATCACCTCTTCCCCAAACAATGAATAATTTTTTTTTTAACTTTACTTTTTTATTCATGTGTGACAGCTTTTCAGAGGAAGGTTGTTATGTAATTACATCAAAAAGTAACTCAGAAGAAACAGTTTGCAGTTGCAATCATTTGACGCATTTTGCCGTCTTAATGGACTACGACGGTAGCACAAAGGTAATAAAGTTATTTTTGCCTTACTTAATAGTTTTATGGGCTCAATGAACTAACTCAATGTTATCCTTTAATTTTTCTTTTCTTGACACAGCGCACCGAGGAGGACGAAACAATTCTGAAAGTTGCCACCTACGTGGGACTGAGCCTTTCAATAATCGGGATACTTTTAATATTAATACTTTATTCTTGCCTCACGTAAGTAATGCACGTGATTAATAATGACGTAAATTCTTAACTCCCCTCAATAAGGCTGGTGAGAAAAGAGATCGCAATGCCAATCTCCATGCAAACAAGAACAGTCATGTCAGATAATTCACAAACTCAAACTACATTTCATGCCCCATCACGAACTTTTGAACAACTTATGATATCACTTTTTATGAATTTTTTAAGGTTTAGACATTTTCTTCGTAATGTTTTCTTTTTTTGTCCTCTCCGGAGCTATTTACTGACTTTCTTCTTTCCTTCGCTGTCAAGATTTAGTTAATTTTTTGCCATATTTTCCTGTGTGTTGTTGCTTTTGTCTCATTCATTCTTCTTCTTTTTAATATTATTTTACCAGAGATGTTCGTAAACCTCTCTCTCAAATTCGACTGAGTGTTTTTATGTCCCTTGGAGCTGGACAGATTATCTTCCTCGCTGGAATAAACGCCACAGAAAATAAAGTCAGTAGCCTCTCCTTTTATCCATAGAATGAATTTACTCTTTGCTCCGTAAATATCTTGTCGAAAGAGGCTCGCTGATAATTATACGAAAACTCGTCCTTTCCACAGGCTGCCTGTGTTACGATAGCAGTTCTGATGCAGTATTTCTTGATGGCCGCTTTCTGTTGGATGCTGATCGAGGGAATTTATCTCTACTTCTTCGTTGTGAAAGTTTACAACATTAACACCAAGATGTACATGTATCGTGTCATCTCATGGGGTGAGTTTTGTATTTTAAAACATGCACTGGTAACTGTAACCACGTTTTTGGATCGCCAAATCTAGTGTTGTCATGCAGTAAAGTCTTGTGATTTCCTTCCTTTGTTCATGGGTAGGTCTTCCAGTGATCATGGTAGCCATTTCACTTGGTATCGCTGCTGGAAAAGAAGGGTTACAAAGATATACGAGTGATAAATGGTAGGAAAAAAATTCAAGGGTTTCTTCTTGCTCTTCTCCTTTTAATTTGGTGCATTTAACTCTGTTTTGTTTTTGGATATAGTTGGAAATCGGTATCATTTTATTTTCTGACAATTTGTGTTTCTTTCTTGTGTTTCACTTCCTCGAGTTTAGTTGCTGGCTTTCCTCAACTAACGACCTGATCTGGATATTTGTCGCCTTTGTGGTTTTTATTGAAGTCGTGAGTTAACGATTAGTGTTGGTGATTGTGATTGGTATACCTGGAGTAGTTTCCTCTGCTCTTGAAAACGAACTAAGTATTTCTGATATGACCCAAGACAATATTTACCGTTTTCTTTTTCCTATTCACTCACAAAAAGCTTTGGACGTAGCCGCTGTTTGCGGGGATCCTGGTTTATTTTAACCTAATGATGGTCTTCAATAGCGGGGAAAACCTGTGGAGACAATATCCCCACAGGCAAAAGATAGCTTCATAAATTCTCCAACTTTTACCACATGGTATGAAAAAAAAATTCTCCCCCTTCCTTCAACGCAAAAGTAACTCATGAAAAAAACAAAACAAAAAAAGATGAAAAATATGATAGGAGCAGGAAGAGTAGGATTTATTGAATTTATATAATTTAACATGAGGCTATACTTGGCGTGGTTCTTTCAGTTTAGGGACTTTTGTGCGCGATTTCCTTTGCTCATTGGCAGAGGATCGAAGCTCCTAATCTTGGTACCCCGGTTAGGGGCTCTATTCCCTGTAAATTACTCTTCATCTCACGCTTGTTACCGAATCAGTAACTTCCTTGGCAAAGATCCTCCCCTGCTTTGGCTATTCGACATCCATGTCTAAATAGTCACCTTTTTTTCCATATTTTAGCTCAACATTTTGATACTCCTACGAGTAATAAGAGATATGAGCAATTTGTTGCAGCCAACAGGGGCAGACCACCATTTTCAGTAAATACGGTGAGAATCACAGGATAAAACTAAAAAAGGTAGTGGAAGACATTGTCATGCCCTCCTGTGGGGCTATATTTGCCTAGCTTTCTCATTCTTTAATCAGTAAGGCATCAACATATCTAACAATGAAACTTCATTGTCAAAGGAAAGTAAAAGAATGTTTTTTTCTAACTCCTAGTCTTGGCATCAAAACATGCGCGGTGATGATTCCCCAGCTGGGTGTCACGTGGCTATTCGGTCTCCTCTCGCCTGTACATAAAGTTTTCGCTTACATCTTCACCATACTTAACTCTACTCAGGTCAGTGTTCGATGGTAACTGTAAAAAAGTCATTTATCTCTATTATTTATTTTACTTTCTGAACAAGTGAGACATCATTAGGGTGGTCAGATTATGTTGTTTTGGAATTTTTAAAACAAAATGGTGTCAACTATGCAAGAGAAGACAGACTTCTTTTTCAATTATAAGATATGCAATTTTCCTTCCTTCTTGGAAATCTGAATAGATATTTGACTAATTTGTTTGCATATTGTAAAAGTTAATGATCTTGAAATTATTTTTGTGCTGCAGGGTTTCCTGATTTTCGCTTTACACTGTGTGCGAAACACTCAGGTAAGAAAAAACATTGAACTGATTATTAACTTTATATCGTCAAGTTTTAGTGTTTCAATAAATATCCGAGTGCTAAGAACCATATTTCGTGTTGCTTGTCTATCTGCAGATCAGAGAACGATTCAAAAGAAAGATGAGCATCGTTTTTCCATCTTCTATAAAAGGAAACTCCACAAGGAAGAGCCCACAGGTCAATCCAAATGAGGTTGGGAATGTATGGGCAATTTAATTGCAGTCATGTGCTGAATTTGAATCGAAATTGTACTTAAGTTACATAACTTGATTCAGCCAACCGGAAATAACAACCAAATACTTAGAACAATCACTTAGTTAACAGCAATAAATCGCTTACGATCGGTCTGAGTTACGATCTGCAAATAAAAAGAGGTCTGTGTCTGCATTATTGTTTGAGCATTCAACTAGTTGTCTTTGTAACCTATCATTTTTACGATAATAAGTTTATTTTCTAGGCGATCGTATATCTGCAGGGAAGAATCATCGAAATAAACCAATCTATAAATTTAAATTCTTGATGGCTCCGTATGCTGATGACTGCTTTGTTTCACTTACTTAGTTTATAAACTTCTTATCAAACACTGTTATTACTTTTAACTATAAGCTATGGATAGTCACTGAAATTATCAGTTTCTAGAAATTCCTAGAATACGTAGTCATGCTGACATGCATACTAAGGAACTTTCTACAAAATTTTATTAGGTTTCGTAGCCACCAAAATGGTTGTTGTAAGCTTCTGGAATTATCTGGAACACTTTGTACAAAAGGACTCAATCGTGCAGCAGTAGTCCTTTTTGTTGTCGGGAGTGACTGATTTTTCAGAGAGTTATCATGAAAGTGAGCCACTTTGGAAGATTGTTAATTTTGAGGAACTTGGGAGACAACTGTGAGATTGCGTCAGTGGTGAGCTAAAATGTAATTTGTAGTGGGCTTAAATAAGCTTATTTAGCATAAAAAGTGTACTTTCTTTAAGAGTCGCTCCTTAGTAAGAATATTAAAGTTGTTTAATAGCGTTCTTTCTGTCGGTTAAATTGTACCGTAACAAAAAAATGCCCATAGCAGTAGCAGCTAAAGTTGACGTTCAAAGCCATATCATGATTCAACCAGGAAAATGACACCGACATTACACTTTCAAATAAACAAATAACTTTTAACGACATCCCCCGTTTAACTCACCTAACCGATTTCACAAGACGCAGACTACACCTTTTCGTTATTATGCTAAAATTATACATTTACCCTTGAAAATGTTTAGACAAGAAACTAAACATGCAGGAATTTAAAGAAGCCCATCCCTAATTCACAGATTTTCCCGGGAAGCCTTTTTTTCCTGATTTAACCAGCCAATTTAAACAGGCACACTAAATCAAAGCCCAAATCTTATCTTTTTAGTTTTCTACCAGCGCTGTCTCTGAATTTACTTCGTAGTGTTCGTAGAAGGTAATTAAGGTTCCGTTTCGTAAAGTACTCAAGTAATTATAAGTAGGCAAGTGAGCTTAATTAGCGAATTGCGAGTTTTGTATTGTAATGTATTTTAAGTCATGTTCTGTTCAGTGACGTTATGTAAATAACATTACGCTGTAAGTGAGTGTTACTAAGTGACTCTTAGAATAAGTAAGAATAAGTAAAAGTGACTAATCCAATAAGTGCAGTAATGTAATAAGTAGAGTGATGTCGAGTAGTGTAAGTAGAGTGATGTAATTTAAGTTTAGTTTCGTAAAAATTTTTTTTAAATAAATGTTTATTAAATTAAAAAAAAAATTAAAAAATTAAGTTTACATCCAGTTGTTCCTTAATGGACAAATAGATGAATACGCAAATGGTTGAATATATAAACAGATAATTTAAAAAGGACAGAAAAATCCTTATGATTGGATGGTCTTTGATCTGTTATATTTGCCAGTTTTTCTCCTTTTTTTTTTTCGCATCCCTAAGATAAGAAGTGGCATTTTGAATCGAAAATACATCGAATAATTTGGAATTCAATAGGGGCGACGCTAGCCGGAAATGGCATAAACCAAGAGATTGTAAACTCTTGCGCAAACTTCATTAAACAGCGATTAAAGAACTTTTGCACAGAGTAGACAATTTAAAGGAAAAAAAGCTCAGCGATAGTAATGCGGAAAATTTCCCATGGGCCTGGCTTTTAAATATTGCTACAGCGGAGAGGCTAGCATTTGAAGAGGAATTTCTCGGTTTACAACAACCTAGACTACGTTGCACCTCTTTATAAATCAGCATGGATGAAGAAGCGTACGATTTAGGCGGAAGAAGTGATATCTCAAAACGTTTCAAGCTTCGATTGGCTAACTTTATTGCAGCTAAGGCTACTTGATATTTTGACCCCACCGCTCCTTCAAAAATGTTGGACGTCAAACATCTGGACACAAAAGTAATGATCTGCATGACGCTTTTGCATGGAAGAGTTGTTTTGTAGGCTGAACGCTAAACTATGGCCGTTGGCCTCCGTTAGTTTTTTTGATCAATTAACGATCAACTTCACGTAAACTCGCATCGAACTCACGATCTAAGAAAACCGAGGAGTCCTTTGACTCGGAGCTTGCCGTGCTGTAAAAATAATTATACATGTTATTAACACATGAATGAGTTAACCCACCATATTTTTGAGCTGCTTCTCTATAAAATTGGAATTGTAAAAAGTATTTTTAAAACCGTGAAGTTTTCCTATTATATTAAGAAAAACAATGCTTCACATCTGGTGCAAGCTGCTTTTTATCTATTGGTCCGTCTCTGGCGGGAAAAAAAATGGAGGCAAACGCCATGAACAAGCTATCAGAGATCATAATTTGCATTAAATTCTAATTCGTGCAAAAGTGTTTTACAAAGATGCCGTATATCCGCAACTCTCAAGCATGGAGAATCAAATATTAGTGTAACGATACCTTTTAACAGCAACCTTTGCATATCTTGGCCATGATGAAGTGGATAATGCAAGGAACTGAATCCGGCAAAATTTTCAAAACTCTATTAACATATTTTGTGCTGGGTAAGTACCACGCTAGTTATTCGTGTTTGTTGGGCGGTAGCCATCAAATTGCCTGATGAGTACAACTGAGTCTGACAAAGAGAGCAAAACATTTTTTAAAAGTTGTGCGCTTCTTTAGTAACCACCTAATTATATCTTGATTTTTCTTTTGCGAAATATTTATATCGATTTTTGAACGTCCTGTGAAATTTGGCCAAACAAAACCGAAAAAAAAAAATGTCAGTTGGCGGTTATTTGTCACTGTTGGTTAAATCAAAACAAACCAGATTCTAAAGATTTCCGCATTAAACTCTTAGTTTATAAAGATCAGAGAAGGATATATTAAAGTTCACACGGCAACCAGGTGGACAATCAGACATAGTTTGATGCTACACTGGTTTGCAGATTTAATGAATGTAACCGAAGAAGTTACAATTCATAGACCCAACGTTTCGACACTCCTGTCTAGTGCCTTCATCACCCCTGACAGGTGAAGCAGTGTAATTCCACTTTTAACATTTATGCACCTTAAAATGAACTGGGGAAAAAAAAGATAATATCTGATTGATTATCATAATGATTAGTCATAGACTTATTATATTATTATTACATCGGATTGTGATTCAAAACGTAAGTTGAAAGGCAAAACAAAGAAGTCGTAGAATAACGGTGCTACCTGATCTCCTTTTTTCCACTTTTAAAGCCTTCTGCTTCAGTGATGTAGAGGGTTTTGATTTCCATTGTTTGCTAAAATTAATGGTGTCAAAAATACTTTCTCGTCTCCATCATTATCGTTATCACAATTGTTATCATCAGTATACATTTTTTCGTTTATTTATTCATTCATTTAATTTTTCTCGTACAGTGCCAAGAAACCTGTTCCAAAAACTCCTCTTATGTATTTTCGAAAAGCGGAACAAGATGGAATTTCAACTGGTATGTCTGCTGGTACCAGGGAGGTTACTTAGTCTCTATCGAAACTGAAGAAGAATGGCAGTTTATCAGTCATGAGATTCAAAAGCGTATTGCTTGGAATACTAGTGCATGGCATATTGGTTTAGGGAAGAGAGCCGGAATTTGGACCTGGGAGAGTGGACAACAACTAAATATTTTGAAATGGCGTGATTCTGAGCCAAGAGGTAACGACAAGTGCGCGCCGCGACCCAATTTCCTGTAACACGAAATTCCCAGATCACTGAAAACCTTCTAAAATCGTCTTTCTCAAGAACCATCCTGGACATATAGTCAACTGTTTTACGGTAAATACATTCGCCGTTCGTCATTTTACAGTTTCCTCACACTTTTTTAAATTTTGTCCGGAAGAATCCGAAGTGTCACGCTTGGATCTTTCAGAGTCAGCGAAAAGGACAACGTTCAAATTTTTTCACTTTCTAGAAGCGCTTGAGTATTCTAAATGAAGATAAACTTTTTCAAATAGAAATTGGTATTTTTGAAAGACAAATATGGAAAAATATCAGAATGTTGGACGCTTAGTTATTCGGAAACTGTGTCCGGTGAAAATTTTCTTAGTGTCACGATTGGATCTCTTCTCACTCTGTGTACAAGGTCAGCGAAACGGACAACGTTAGAATTTTTTCACTTTGTAGAAGCGCTTCAGGATTGTAAATGAAGATAGAATATTTTCCAACGAAAAATTGGTATATTTCAGAGAGAAATATGGAGTTATTTGAGGAACGTGTCCAGCCGTGTCATTGAACAGTTTTTGAATGCCAAGCGTTTGGATGGCTTCGCACTCTGTAGACAGGGTTAGTGAAAAACATCAAGTTCGAAATTTTTTAGGCTGCCGGGAAGCGCTTGAGGATTGTAATTAAAGGTAGAACATTTTCGTATTAATATGTTTTGGATCTCGAAGAGAAATATGGAAAAATATCGAACTGCCGGACGTTTAATTATTTTAAGTTTAGTCACTTCATAACAGGAACGTCAGCGACATTGACAGTTTGCGTCACAATTCTTTTTTGCTGCTTTGCATGGGCAACAACCACGACCACTCTTTCGAGCAAAAGCTCCTCTCTATGGGCAGGAAACTTCAACTGACCCTTGGTCCTATTTAACAAGGATGGCAAGCTTGATGAATGGATGATCAACATTTTAACCTTATTTGAAATACTTGCAAGTTCCTCTTTAGCAACAACCGATCCATAAGCGTTTACTGCCTCGGAATCTACAAAATCAATGGATTCATCCGATTCCATGCCGGATTAAAACGTATAGAACTGTTTTGAACAGATTTATTTTGACAAGCTCTTCAAATTCATCTGAGAAAACGCATAAGGAAGACTTATAATAAAAACTGGTTCGAATCATATTTCAGAATGAATGTCGCTGAGTCAGTATATCAGATCCAGCGCATCACTATGAATGTTAAATATTCTATTCCGTTCGCTAGAAAATCATTTGTAAGATGAGGGTAATATCACTGCAGATGTGCATTCCAGGACCTTAAAAAGAACACTTAGGCCTTCAAATATTTGACTTTCCTCTGGTTTCGAATTATTTTGCGAAAAAAATTCTTGTATTGCGCACGTGGCAATATAAAAATCCAAAGCAGCTCGATTTTTAAACTTCTTCTTAGCCTCAAGCAATGTGACATTTTCAAGGTAATTTAGTGTTATCAACTGAGTTGATGACGTCAACTGACCACCGTGAGGATTTAAAAGGCTGACGTGTCGAGCGTTAACCCTTTCGTCAGAGGGATTGGAAGCCAACACCGTTGATAACACTAAATTACCCTGTTATACTCTTCTACCGACGCAGCACCACAGTTTCTTTAGAAACTTACCCCCTTTTAACATTTTTCATCCGCAAAGAAACTCTGCTTACTATGGAGCTTTTTATAATGAAGGAAGCCTCCATTCCTCCCACGTATAGCTGGGAAATGAATTATTATTACTTTTTTTTATTTTACTTTTTTTGATGGCACTTAGAGACTGAACGTGGACCGTAATCATAGTTTACACAAGTGTGTTTTAGCAGATTGACATTTAAAATGGTTCAACCGTTTTATGAAAAAAGGTTATTTGCCTTTCTCAGGAATAAATTAAGGTCCTGAAAGCTTCACCTGCTTTTAAGAGCAATCCAACCAATAACTATGAACTAGACATTTTTTTTTTTTAATAACAGCTTTTTCCTATTTCCAGAGAAGTGCTCTGTGTCGGGATCTACACTTATTATCCAAGGTACAGAGAAATATATTTTCTTGTAAGTCAGTTTGAATTTTACTCCAAAAGATGAACGACGAAATCTTCAAATTAAAAGTCAGAGGTATTTCAGCTTTTCTCATTTCATACAGATGTTGTTGTTCATCTTGGCTATATGGATAAATGAAGGTTTAATCGTTTATCTTGCGACCAACTGCAACTGATAAACCGACTCTAAATCGTGAGACAAAATGATCAACCATTTAATAATTGTTTCCCCAAATTATTTTGCTGATTTTTTGAACGAAAAGATTGCACCGTATGAAATAATTTAACTTCGTCACGTTTCTTGAAAAAGATGACCAGTGTAGCTGTCATATCTGGTTACCAAGACGACTGCGTTATCTTCTCAATTGTGAGATGTAAATGAAAAAAAAGGCGTGTATATTGCATACGTTGAAGAAGTCGTGCCTTTGAAGCAAGACAATTTCTATTCTTCTTACATCTAGATATGTATTTTTGCTCCCGTTTTCTTAATTCTGACTTCAGTATTTATGCATTTGTAGTATAGAAAGGAACTTACAAGTAAAATAGAAAGCAGGTGGTTAAAAACGGGTACGCGCACATTTTAAGCCAGGACTGCGTGAATTTTGATGAGGGCGAGTAATTGTGAGACAGTTGAGAACTACTCCGTTTCTTAATGATCACGTACAACAAATATATCAAAACATCATGGAACGAATTCCTTGAATGCGTTGGTAAGGTTTCAGTGCAGTCGGCTTGAACGAAAGAAAAGTTGGTTGCTGAAAGGATAATATTTCAATTTATGGGTGTTTAAAGACTTCTAGAAAAGTGTTCCTAAATATTCACTTAAATTATTTTGCCATTTTAATATTCAAATTTCCTTGATGAAGGGACGCTTCTGTTAAAATGCAACATAAACGTTCAGATATCTTTAATTTGCATGACAGTCAATTTTGCGCTTCAAGCCATAAACATAATAAAAGCCCTATAAAAGCCTCACTGTAGACGTAAAAACAACAAGGCAAGCTAAATTCATTCTTTTACAGGAGAAAGCTCTTTTCAGAATTAACTAACAGCAATCTTGCACTGATCTCAAAGATATTTATAATATATAAGCACAACACGGAAATAATATTTTGGTTGCTTTTAGATAACTCGCTGATCTCAACACGTTAATTGGTCTGACTGAAGGCGAAGGGGCAACAAATTAACCTCAAAACAAATGGGTGATTTCCATAAATTTACCGCAACTCTATTGCTGGTCTCTTCATTAGGTGAGTGTGGATTCTGTTGTGAAGATTATTACTCATTCTTTTCGCGAATTTGATCTTGCAATAGGGGTCAAGGACTCTTTTTACTTTCATATTCTTTGTATCTACATATCCCAGTCAATTGGACGTAGCAAAACATTGCGGATAAGAATTAGTACCTTAAACTACCGGAAAAGTTTGGCTAAAAGTCGATTAGTTATTTTTTTTTCAGCGTTTCCTTTCTATGTTTCTCTCAAGTTACTCGCGTATTTATTCAATTTTTTCTCAACCATCTGCTCACTGACCTAAGAAAAACCGAAACCGTATTAAATGCGCTCTGATCGGTTTAAAAATGTGAGTTTCTCGAGTAAATTTTGGCAGACCAATTTGTTTATTTGAGACATTCTGAAAAATTCTACCCAAAAATATATAATGAGTCAGGGCATAAATATATTTGCGCGAGACAACTTCCGCGCAAAACGGTTGCATCTGTCAGGCAAACCACTTAATGAACATTTTGCTTTGAAAACCTTAAAGATTGTGTGAAGTAATTTGCACATTTAATAACGCAGCGCAGTGAATGTAGATTTGTAACTGTGGTTACTACAAATGTAATCTGGTATGCAATGGAAATGATTGCACACAAACATGCAACTCTGATACATACCGGATAATCGAACAGTGAATGAAGGGAGTAGGTTTCTAAAGAAACTGAGTTGCTGCTTTGGTTGAGAGTACTGCAAGACAGTTTGGTTTTATCAAGTGAGTAGATAATGCAAAGACGGGTGTCCTCTCTTCTTAGAGCAAATAGTGTAATGTGGTTTTCTGGAGAAGACACCGGCTGATCACTTCTTCAAAGCAAAGTTTTGACCTTATAACGATGCGTAGATATAAAAATGATTCAACTCTACGCTGAGCTTATTTTCCAGCTATATTTCAAGTACAAAGAGCAACTAGTTCACCACAACTTCGTACAAAATCAAAACAGACTTCAAAAACAGAAGAATTGGTAGGTATTGCTTAAACATGCATATACCCTAGTGACATGCATAGACAATATCGCACTAGTTACTGTAACATGCAGCTCATTTTCAAGTATGATAATTTTACAATATGTCATTTTTAATTTATCATAAGGATCATCAACATCATCGTCATGATCGCTATCTTTTTTATAATTATGTTTTCTAGTATTTTATTTTTATCACTATTATTATTGCTTAGAGATGATTTTGCGCTGTATTATTTGGTTTTCTTTCTGTTTTTTTTTTTTCCGTTGGATTGTTTGGTTCTTGTCTATTGTTTTGTTTTTTGTTTCATTTGTTATTTTTGTTTGCTTTTTTGCATATTATTTCAAGAATTTTAAAACAGTGAGTTGGAAGTGTCGAGATAACTTTAATGAACGAGCATTTGGTATCTGTTTCATACTCTTTCGCACTAATTTGATATGTCATCTTGCTACAGACAAATAATTTTACCCTGGCATTGAATAAAACATATATTAAACAAGATAGCTCTTTGCAGGTATGTTGAAGTTTTACATTCTATTTATTATATTTCTAAGAAAAACATTTTTAATTTTCAACTTTACTCCATCATCATCGTTCACTGTACCTACTGTTATAATCTATCTGGTATTCCTGCTCGCACGGAATTGGTCTAAACGCGTCACGCGACAGAATATGCCCAAAAAAATTGTTATAAGAGAAAAGTAATCATAAGCATTAATCTTGTGGTAATTACAACGAAAAAACACTTTGCTCATTGAATTTCAATCCATCCCTTTGCAGAACGTTCTCGATTTGTTGCAAGATACTCTGGCCAAGTATAAAGATATATCCTTTACAGAAGTTCAAAATAATGTTATAACCGAGCGGAAACGGATAGAGTTGATATACACAACGGCAGATGCCTTTCAGACCTTTGCTCTGAAGTATGGCTGGTACCACCTCAACGAATCAACGCCAGTGTTAAGGAGGAAATATGAGAGAATCCGTGGTATGCTGAAGTTTGTTCTTCTGTTTGTTATGTTTTGTAAAGGAGAAGAAACTGAACATCCTAAATGACAAACAAAAATAAAGTCAGACTAGGATACATTAAAAAAATGATCCTATAACACTAGAGGTGGAATACACGTTGAGATTCAAGGATGGGCTTGATAGCGTATGATGGAAATCTTGGATGACATACAAAAATGAAGTCATACCAAGGTGAAGCCTAACCTTTTTTTGTTTGTTTAAGCTACTAATACCTCTTTCAAATTTTTGGTAACTTATTCATAACACAATCTGTTTTAAGTATCTACTGGTGTAAGTACTACAGACTCATCATAGGCATACATAACTAATCCCATAGCACTAGAGGCGGGATGCATGTGGAAGTTCAGGGATGAACTCGATCTTGTATCGTACTTATATTGCGCATTGAATATTACAAATATTTATTCAATAATATTCTCATGATATTTTATGATATTTCTGTTAGTATCTATTTTTAAACCTCATCATTCCTCCTTTATAACAGTTCGTATTCGGAAACGTCTAAGACGAGATTTTGACGACTTTCACCTCGGTGAATCATCAAGTGAAACTGTTAACATCCCATCTGAAAACTTTAAAAGAAACGGTAGGTAACTGACCATGATGAGACGAGAAGCAACTTGACTCTGATTTTGAGCTTAGCGAGGAGATTTTCTTTTTCTTTTTGTTTTTTTGTTGTTGTTGTAGCGTTTCCAGGCAAACAGGTTCCATGAATATTATATTTAGATCTACGAAGCTTCCGATAGCTTTTTCTATCAGTGAGTGGGGCTGGAGGGAGGCAAAACATCTCAGAATATAAATATGCAATCCTTTTACTTGTAAAGTTCAACCACCCACTGAAAATAAAACTCTATCCCACCAATGTAGGAAGTGACATTTTCTAAAGAGAAACTCTTCTGATAAATACAAGGAAAATAACAATGGGCCATGTACTGCAGAATGCTTTGAAACTTTCGAAAAAGTCATCAATTTTCTCACAGAAGAGTATCTTTTAAGTTGTTTTCATTGCCACCTCTACCTGCACATGGAGTACGATTTACTCGCAGTCCATTCAACTCACGGATACATTTTGAACTGCTTCTATGTTTTTTCTTAAAGGTTCAGTGATTGTCGTCATCATATACAAAGACCTACATGAACTGTTAAGAAGGAGGGAATTAAATAACGCTGACTTAAAGAAAAGGAGGTAATATTTTCTGTACGTTTATGTTCATTACGATTAGAAACTATTGATTCAGAAACTGTCCATAAAATCTGTGACTTCCTGGGTGTAGTGTAGTGTAATGCGTTACATAATGTCACATAGCGTCACTACTGTAAGAAATTTCCAATCATGCCGTAAATCTACTCTCGTGAGTAAAAGTAAAATAAGTCTTTACGGTTATTTTACGCTAAATATATCATCTTGATTATTGAATAAAATACAGTTGAATTAGAGGAATGAGAGTGTTTCGCGTTTAGGAATTATATTCTGCCTCGCACCTTTCTTATTCATGGTACAGCATTTAGATGACAACTACGATGAAAGAGGCGATGGCAGAAGGAAGAAAAAAGACCCACTGACAATTATTTTTCAATGATAGTGGTGGTCAGATAAACAAAATGATAAGTTTTAGCCCTTCCATGAATTGCACCTGAGGAAGACTGGTACTAAACCAATAAAATCACTCGGGAGCAAAAAAGCCGTTAAAGGCAGTATTCCTTCTTCTGCACTGGCTAGCGTCTACCCTGATATTTTTTTTTTATTGGCTCAATAGAGATAATCATATTGGGCCTATTGGATTATTTCCTAAAGCGAACCCTACTCGATGGTTTTATTTCTTTAACATTCAGGCGTCTTAACAGCTTGGTAATGGCAGTCGCAATGGATCCGAAGCCAAGACGTTTGATACGAAATGTCGTCATGAGGTTTAGAAATCAAAAGGTAAAAAAAATCTACTTAGAATTGAAATAATATGAAATACATGATGAAATATTTCAACGAATGAAAATACGAAAAAAAGGTACATTGAGAGAAAACTATACTTTTAATGATTAGCTGTTCTTGAATTTTTTACTGTTAGTCTGAATGAAACAGTATCTTATTCATTAGCTTCTTGACGCCACCAGAAATTGTGTGTATTGGAAAGTGTTTGATTCCAAAAGGTAAGAATAACTATTCTGTGGTAGCCAGCAGTATTTTATAGTACTAAATCAAAACTTTTGTCCTCGGCGAACGTGTTCATTGTATGACCTAAAACATGTTTAGCGATTGTCTAATAAATTTAAAATGCCCCAGGCAGTCGATTCATGGCACATCGATTCTTAAGCTTCATGTGAAAACTTAGTCAATTATATTATCTCATTTTATCTAATTTTTATTGCCTAGTTTTCCCATTTAATTTCCCTCTTTTTGGATTATTCTGAAAGACTTTGATATAGCGGATGTCTTGGTGGCCATCTTAGATAATGTTATGCTTTGAGTTAGCCGAAGTACTTAACCTTCTCATCCATTGCCCCTGCGTTCCATTGGCTCATCTTCCTAATCTTGCATAATGAATTGGACGCTATCTTTCAAAAGATGAGTGATTTCAAATGGCTGAGTCGTAGCAGGAACCGAAATGCGCCTCACGATTCCTTCCTTGTTTAAACACCAGCAAATGGGCGACTGAAAAGACAGGCTGATTAACTTAGATGACTCCAAGCAGCAGAACCTACTCTCAATAAATAGTTAAGGGAAAATGTCTCACATATTCGTCGTTTCATGCATAAAGCTAACATGTCGCTTGTTTTTAGTATTGACGGGTGGTCAGTTGAGGGATGTCAGGTATCTAAAAGAAAACCAGACTACACAGAGTGCAGCTGCAACCATCTGACTCACTTTGCAGTTCTTTTCGACTTTGGCAGCGCTTCAGCAGAGGTAATGATGTTTGTCTGTTCATCTGGTAACATGAGTGATGATGTTTCATTGTGGCCATATTTACTTAAAGGCGGGAAGATAAGTCATTTTTATGAACGGGGCTGTTATGCTACTTTAAAATGGAAATATAAGTAACAAATAAAAAAAATTGAAACATTTCTTTCGGATGATATCAATTTCGTCATCACTATCATTTTGCTTTTCTTTTGCCTGTTGTTACGATGACAAAATAGACGACAGAGAAAGATGAGAAGATCTTGACGATTCTCACCTACGTGGGACTGATCTTGTCGCTCATTGGAATAATTCTTACTTTAGCTTCCTATGCTCTCCTCACGTAAGTAAAACGTTTTTTTTTCTGTTATGGAATTATTTTACTACACTTGGTATTCTCCAACTATGACCTGTTTAGTTTTAGCTTGATTTCTCTTATCTTAGTTCATTTCCTTTTCGTTTGTGATACTGTTGTATAGTTTCTTAATTAATATAAATAATATATATCCACTTTCCTCTTTATGTCTATCAATGCAACCTGTATTTCTTTTCTTTATCACCAGCGATGTGCATCAGCCGCTGTCTCAAGTGAGGTTAAGTCTCGTTGCCTCACTGGGACTTGGCCAGATAATGTTTCTTGCTGGGATAAATGCCACACAGGATAAAGTAAACGCTTGGTTTTTTTGTTTTTTTTGTTTTTTGTATTGTTTTTGATAATTGATTTTTTTTGTTTTTAAAAAAGTACAACTTAAAACAAAGTCAGTAAAAGCTTTTTTAACTATCTGGCAGTGAATTCATAGGAGTAGTCTTAGCTCTAGTCGCATTTTTTAGGATTTGAACAGATTTATGTTTCTTGTGATTAGTATTGATCACAGCTCGACAGAAAGGGGGGAGGAGGGGGGTTGAGAAATTGTCATAGGAAACAGGTATTTATGAAGTAACAGATTCATGTTGGCATGATCAAGACCTACTAAATAAAAATTTAACTTGTGGGGAAAATAAAGGCTATATTTGATATAAAATATCGAAAGCTATTAAAAAACCTTTTTAAAAGGAATCCTAATAGAAATAGAAATAGAACAGTTACTGTTCTTAAAAGCTCAGTCTACTTTTGATTTGCAGGGTGTTTGTGTCGCAGTGGCAGCCCTGATGCAGTACTTTCTCATGTCAGCCTTTTGCTGGATGCTTGTTGAAGGAATTTATCTTTACTTATTTGTCGTCAAAGTTTATAATATAAATGAGAAGATGGCCATGTACCATGCTTGTTCTTGGGGTAAGCTCTTCAACTATTGCAACAATTACTAAAGGCAATATCAAGTTTTCGTTATCAAAATGATATTGATACGTGGTGATTTCACTGTCTTTAAAACTTTGCTTTTCGTTGATTGTAGCTTTTCCAGCTGTTATGGTCAGTATTTCGCTGATAATTTCTTTAGCGAGGGACGAAATCAGTAGTTTTGTCAGCGAAGAATAGTAAGTATCCCTATCTATTTATTTAAGTTACATTATTATTTTTTTTGGAGACAATTCAGCCCACTTCAGCTTTAAAGCTGGTTCATTTGGGAACTATTTATAAGATAACACGACCACACCACAACACCAGGAGCCACGTTCTCTACTCCCTGCAAGAAATGAGTGGGTTCTGTAACGTGCCCTGCTAACCAGCACAGGGAAGATGCAGGAGACGGGGCCTACAGTTTATCGTCCTTATTCGAGAACAATAGAATGACTAACCATTCGCGGATGTCATAGCAAAGGCGACACATTCTCCTCTCCCTCTTCTCTTCTACTTCAACTCGCCATTTACACCTTTGTGTGATGGCTTGATTCAACTTCAAGACTAATATAATTATGTAATTTGTGTTGTGAATAAGCTGCTGGCTCTCCAACGCAAACCATTCTATCTGGATATTTGCTGTTTTTGTTGTGACAGTGGAAGTTGTAAGTAGATCACAGTTTTTAATCATAACTGATAGTCTCCCTAACATTTGCACAATCTAATTATTCTTAGGAGGAGGCTTTTGAATCAATACCAGTGGGCCAAAGCTATTCTATATGACAGTCTAAAAAAGGCCTGTTTGCTGTGCGGTCTCAGCTAAAAAAATGCATTTTCTTTATTTGTCTGAATCTAACGTTGATATCTCAATCATAAATTAGGAAAGAAGCACACGAACACAATAGCTCTCCAAGACCGTTGATTGCAAGGGCTTTCGGGAAAAGGGCCTACTGACTTGTAGACAACACTCAGCTCGAATCAGATGACGACTTCTAATCAAATTGCCAAACAATTTTCCTAAACTGAAATATCAATCTGCTTAATATTGAATAAAATTTCAACTTGAATATTGCACTCTGGTGTTCTGATGGGTTCAATGAACTCCAGTTATTAGCTGATATTGCGAGTCACCTTATATGGTAATGTATTACAACAATGATTGCATTAGCACTCGTTGGATACGAAATAGGTTATAGCCAACTCAGGGCTACGCGCCTCGTTGGCTTTCTACCATCTCAGTCATATCCGTGTTTAGGGTATTTTAAATATTACTACTTTGTAGCTTAACTTGCTAATTCTGGCCAGAGTTGTAAAAGAAATGTCCGGAAGACAGTCAGCTCCAGAAAATCATCAGATACGGTAAGAGTAAACATAAACGTCAGGGACTGGAAAATGATAACACTAACATTAACAACAATAAAGACAACAACAAAAAACGGCTTGTTCGTTAATTCCTCTCATTTTGTTTTGCATCGCTTTTTTATTGTTTTTTTTTTGTTCCTTTTTTGTTATTTCTTTTTTTTGTTACTGTTTGTTTTACTGTTCTTTCTTTTATTTTACAGACTTTGCATCAAGACATGTGTAGTAATGATTCCCTTACTGGGTGTCACGTGGTTATTTGGTATCTTTTCGACGTTTCACAAAGCTTTTGCCTACATCTTTACCATCTTCAACTCAACTCAGGTAAGCCATTATTATGATTTACTAGTCACAATTAGTGAGCTCATTAAATAAGTAAACCTCAAAATTAACAGCCTCGTCATATTTTAGGTACTCGCATCATTTAGAGGTGCATCTTATTCTTTTTACAGGGATTTCTCATTTTTGTATTGCATTGTGTGCGAAACAGTCAGGTAAGTACAAGTAGCTTTATTCATCGTTTAAATTAATCTTTGAGCTTGATTTTGATTGCAATTATTGTCGATGATTTTATTCAAACTCCAAGCCATAAAAAGACTCATTATCTTAACACAGTTACCGCCTGAAGGTAATGCATGATGGAAAAATCTTACCGTGGTCGTTATTGTGGCTAAAGATTAGACGTAAAATTATGGTAATGATCGCATTTTACACTGTCAGAGACCATATTAGCCTTCTTAGAATTGTCTTCAAATGCGCAAGTCACCCACTGACCCCAAAATTTTCAATCGTGATAAGCAGCCTGGCCGTTTAAAGAAGTCGTAACGTAGGTCCTTTTTGCTTTTTCTATCACTTGAGAGCCCTGTTGAAGTGTGACCCTTAGGCTACTCTTTGGAATATCATAACGAGTAATTTTCAGACACCTTTTTCCAGGCTGAGACTAAAACTTCATGATATCTTTTCCTTTTTGCAGATTAAAGAGCGTTTAAATAGAAAGTTTAACGCTATATTCCCAGCTACAAATTGAGCAATCTCAAGTTTATAAAAGTGAAGAACTAAAGGAATGCCAGCATCGCACCATATCTCATCTATATACGGCATCAATAATCATAGGTGGAAGAGATTGGTGGCAGAGATTAATGAAGTTAATGGAGTGATCTGCGAGTCCTTTAGCTGTCGAGGCGATGTTCTACACGAAGACAATTTTTAAAACGTATTCGTAGTTCTAGAAACTTTTAATATGAGTTGTACTTAACAAAAAAGTATGGAGTGAACAGGGACCAAGAACACTATTGCATTCAAGTTAAAAGGGATGGAATGATGAACTTCAGTCATACATATAGGATGCCGCCTTTAAGAAACTTTCTCTGCTTTAAAATGTTTTTTTTTAAATATCGGGCTCCGCTATAACGCTTCATTCACAAAATGGTTGCTTAAATGCTAGACTAGGAAAATCAGGCTTAACATAATTTCAAACAATCACCACATGGTTTCATTGAAGTACTAAAAGCAGTAAAGTCCTCAACCAAGATGGGAGCTGGTTATCATGTAAATTGTACTTATAGGATAGTTATGATGTACGTACAACTATTCAAACGCGACTAGCTTATCATGTACGTATCTCTGAGAAATTTACTTCAAATTTCAAATTCTAAATATTGAGCAAGTAAACAACTGTACAGATACAAGGAGCGATTTGTTTGTCCGCTTGTTTTTTTTAAGTTTTTGACTGGGTTCTCAGCTTCTCGTCATTTTTAATTGATTTTTAAAAGGATCGAAACAAGCACAGACGAATAGTCTTTTCCAACCATTAGAAAAAAAATTAAAAAAAAAAAACCAACTGAGCATTCAGAAGTATGCAACCTTTTCCAAGATGACTGCCTATGACACCTTGCAGTTCTTCAGGTATGCTAGTGAACGGAATATCTGTGTTCCTGTGAAGTAGGTGTTTTAAGGAATCCCACAGAGCTATAAATTAGGCCTGAAGGGATTCGATCCATAGATAATTTAACCCAATTAATGAACACCACACGATTTTAAACAAATTTAAACGAATTTGGCCTAATTTAGACTGCGTGGCTAATTACATAATGAATGTGATCACGAGCTTCTAAAGTTTGGTGCCGAAGCCGCGGGACACCTGAAACAGATATCATGGAAAAACACCAAATGTTTTTTTAGATTTCTCCCTGAAAGGCTTACATTGGTTAAAAACTATCGTATGCATATCGTCTACCTGTGGCTCTTTTAAAGGGATACTTAAGGAATGATGAAATTGAAAGAATCTGCGCGCAATTAGTTAACACCATGAGAAAGTTAATTAAACGAGTGTGAAGAAAAGATTGAACTGATTATTGTTTCATTAAATAGTGGGGACTTGAGAAACACAATCGTCATGGAAACAAAATATTTAATGGAAAGAGCATTACGAACGATGTATGTGTTTTAAAACCTTGTGTACTTTCCAAGAAGTTAACTGCAAAATAAGAATACACGATCCTATCAAAGACTGGAAATAAAGCATACTTAATGAGCTTCAGTTTTTCCTTCCAAGTTTTTTATAAATTTGGCCATCTTGACCATTTGCACTTGTTGATATTCATCAAGCTGATCGGATTGTTTTGTTTTTGTTAGACAGGGACCACCATTTAATCAAAAATGTCAGATTTTAATGCAGCTCTGCATCATTTCAGGTGTATCAGTAATTACTCAAAACTATAGTCTGTATCAAAAACTCTAACTTAAAATTTCGCGTGGTAATGGCAATTTTTTAGGAGACGTTTTGTTATCGGTCGAAGTAATTAATTAATTAAGTAAAATAAACAATAAGTGGGTGCCTGAATGCATGACACGCATACTCCAGTTGGCAGTTTTTCACCCGAAGCTTAGCCCCGCTGATCGTCTTTACGGCTCTGTCGAAGTCTAGGAATTGACATTATCATTCCCTGGTTAAATAAAACGGTGAAAACATTCGGTTGATGGCCTAGAAGTCTAATCTTTCAGTGCTGGATATTTCACAGAGTTCGCAAGCATTAAAAATGCGCGAATGTTTCGTATTTGCTCCGAAAATCGTGACTAGCGGCGAATTAAATGCTGCATTTTGGCTTTCATTAATTTTCTTCTTTTTATTAATATAACGTTTAAAAGATTAAAAAATGAATGAAGTAAGAAAGAAACACAGGATGCATCCTGTAAGTCTGCGCAGGTTGAAGAAATTGTTAATAACGTTCATAAAAAAAGAGGTCTTTTATAATAAAATGCTTGTAGGTCTTTTTAATTGTAAAAAGTTTGCCTGACGATCAATGCAAAGCAAATTATCACAAGAAGCCAAAAAGCATAGCACATATTCATGTGATCCTAACAGCGTCTGGCTCGGTATCTATTTACAAATAGAGAAGCCTTTACTAGGCTCTGTTCTGTTGCAACGCACCAAGGAAGCGGCTACGGCACAAATGGGGAGTTTTGTCTCTGCTCAGGTTATGGTAATGTAAATTGCGACGCTTACCATGATTACAAATCTTCGTTTGGTTATTCTGTGATTACTTTCCGATTGGGTTGTTCCGAAATTTCACTTACGAAAAAAAGCAAGAGAGAAGTCCGGGAAATGGTCCAACATAGAACACTTTCGCAGATGGCGTGACAGCTTTAGCTCGGCTGTATGTTTTAAACTCTGATAGAGCACGCTCTTTCAACCAGTCCCTCCGTTACTGACTGTGAGGTAATCGCCAGTGGTTGTAAAATGCGAGGTAAATGCTGTATATCTGTCGATATTTATATTCTTCGTATACGGCAGAACTCGTAAAAATGTTCAGCGATGCTTCACACCAAAACGTCCAATAAAGTATTTGATCTTAATGAAAATATATATGAACCTATAGTAAATAACTGATGATCAAATTGAACGGTTCTTAGTGATCGTTACAAGTTTAATTTGTAAAAAAGTTGTTTTTGTGCAGCTTTTAAGGTCTACTATAATCACCAACAAGCGAGGAGTTTAATTGATATGCTTTTTTTTATTGAATGGGAACAATTAACCGTTGCATTTCACATACATTTGATAGTCGTGTTTTACGAACATTGAACAGTCGCATTTTTCAAACATTTGACAGTCGCCTTTTACGAACATTTAACGAGCGTATTATACATATATTTAACGGTCGAATTTTACGTACATTTAACAGTAGAATTTTTACGAACATTCAATAGTCGCATTTTACCAACATTTAACAGTAGTATTTTACTAACATTTAACGAGCGTATTATACATATATTTAACGGTCGCATTTTACGAACAATCGACAATCGCTTTTTACGAACATTCAATAGTCGCATTTTACGAACATTTTACGGTCGCTTGCTACGAACATTTAATAGTCGCTTACTACGAACATTTATCGGGCGTATCTTACGAACATTTAACAGGCGTATTATACATATATTGGATCAATATCAGTATCTGGGCCGAAGGCACTATGTAACAGAGCCATTTAAATTTATGACAAAATGGCTTATATAAAACATTACTAGAACTGAAACATCCCTTATGTAATCAAGGTCAAATGAATGGCCTTATGTAATAAATGTTTTTAAAATGTACGACCTTAAAGTTTGTAAAAAGCGCCCCTTAAATGTTCGTAAAATGCGGCTGTTAATGTTCGTAAAATGCGACTGTTAAATGTTCGTAAAAAGCGCCCGTTAAATTTTCGTAGAATGCGACTCTTAACAAAATGTTTTGCTCCTATCTGCTGGATAGCGAATTATTCAGAGGATAACGTTAATCATCCTTCGAACAACCAGGGCCAGGTGTTTTGAACACAAAGAAGACAATATTGTTACGTTGTGCTTTCTGTTCCATTGCTGTTGGGTTGAATTCTCGGCAGTGTGTCTTGCAGATTCTTATATACACACCCAGCCACCACTGATCCTAAAAAAGATAAATCTATGTATTTCCTTCAGGCTATAATACTAATAACCCCGATGAGTGCAGGTTTTGGAAGCAAAGCCTGCGAAAACTTGTGAGCTGTCCTCCGTGAGAAATTACGTCAACGCTGTTTAAAAAAAAAACATATACCTTTAACGGTCCCATTTAACGAACATTTAACAGTGGCTTTTTACGAACATTCAATAGTCGCAATTTACCAACATTTAACAGTCGCATTTTACTAACATTTAACGGTCGCTTGCTACAAACATATAACAGTCGCATTTACGAACATTAAACAGTCGCTTTTACGAACATTTAACAGTTGCATTTTACGAACATTTAACAGACGCATTTTACGAACATTAAACGGTCGCCTTTACGAACATTAAACGGTCGCTTTTATGAACATTTAACAGTCGTATTTTAAGAACATTAAACATTCGCGTTTTACGACAACTTTAAGGTCGTGCATTTTAAGAACATTCCTCATCTTTTATTTGCCTTATATACACAATACAAAAAATATTTATATACAGCGGTTATAGCTAACAGTCGCATTTTACGAACATTTAACGGGTGCTTTTTACAAACTTTAAGGTCGTACATTTTAAGAGCATTTATTCCATTAGGCCATTATTTGACCTTAATTACATAAGGGTTGTTTACTGGTGCTGTTTTTCATGAGCCGTTTTATCGTAACAACACAAATTTCAAGACCGATAAAGCGCAAAAAAACTGTAAAGCTACAATTATTTCAGGCTAGGTGAAATGAAGATCCAAATGCGTTATAAATCCACAATAACTTTAGCGAATACGTACGAAAGACTCTTCATCCAAAATGTTCGTATGCCTGTGCACGGAATGTCTGTGTTCCTGTGTGGCAGGTGTTTTAAGGAAACCTAAAAAGCTAAAAATTAGGCCTGGGAAACCGTACACAGAGATTTTAACCCAATCAATAACAACTACAAGGTTTTAAACGGATTTGGCCTAATTTAGACTGCATGGCTAACTGCATAATGGATGTGAGCTTGTAAAGTTGTGTGCCGAAACCGCGGGACATCTGAAACGGCTATAGTGGAAGAACGCCATGGTTTTTGAGATTTCTTCGCCGAAATTTTACATTGGTTAAAAACAATTGAATGCCAATCGTCTTCTTGGGGTACTTCGAAAGGGATGCTTGATGAAAGATGAAGTAAACAGAATCTGCCCGCAAAATATATAAAACCATGAGAAAGTTGATTAAGCGAGTGATAGCGATTGTTGTTTCATTACATAGTAGGGACTTGAGAAAACACGGCGGTCACGGAAACAAAATATTTCTTGGAAAGGCCACTGCAAACGATTTATTCATTTTACAACCTTGTGTACCTTCCAAAGGTTTCCTGCAAAATAAGAATACACAATCCCATCAAAGACTGGAAATTAAGCAGCTGAGTGAGCTTCTGTTTTGATTCAAGTTTTTCAGAATTGTTTTGTTTCCGTTAGACAGGGACCGCTGCTTAATCAAAAATGTATGAATTTCATGCAGCTCAGCATTCATTTCAAGTGTAATTGGCAGTAATTTTTCGAAACTTGAATCTTATCAAAAACTCTTACTTAAAACTCAGATTTTTGTTGCTACTTCGTGCCTTTCTGCTTAAACTGAATACCTCAGCCTTTCAACATTTGTGAAGTTTCATCAGACTGTTTGAATTTTCGCGTGTGTTATGACAAGTTTTAGGAGACGTTTTGTTATTGGTCGAATGGATGAATAAGGTTAAATTATACAATAAGTACGTGTCTGAATGCATAGCACGCATCATACTCCAGTTGGCGGTTTTCTCACCCAAAGCCCAGCTCCGTTGATCTTCTTTACGGATCTGTCGCGGGCTGAAAATTAACATTGTCATTCTCTGGTTAAACAAAACCGTGAAAATATTCGGTCGACGGCCTAGAAGTCCAGTTTTTCAGTGCTGGATATTTCTAAGAGTTGGGAAACATTGATAATGCGTGAAATTTTCGCGCTTGCCTTTAGATGTGAGATCCAAAACTTGTGACTAAGCGATCAATGGAAGGGAACAGTTTTCTAATTTTATCTTTGTTGTTATTATGTGCTCCGTTAGGAGCATGGCTTCACTGCTCCATGGAAGGAAACAAAGGTAGGAAGTTATACTCTCTTCTATCCCTTAAACCTCAGCCAACTTTGATTCAGAATTGCACTAAATCATCTTTTGGCATAGGGCAGAAATGAAATTCTTAGATGTTTAAAGAAATATCATAGCGTATTTCTTTAAGGCGAAAGACTACGTACTTTTTGAACATTCATGTCTGTATTGACTTTTATTTCAATGCTAACCTCAATCTGCCAACTTTGAAGTCCAAATTAATTTGGAATTTTTTCGTAGTTTCTATTTTAAAAAAAACTTTACTTGAATCATTTATAAGGTCGCCTGCAATTTTAGTTGCAGCTAAGAGAAGCAGGAGTATTGATAAAACTTTACGCCAGTCAATGATTTTAGGACAGGTTACGAAAATCGATCAATTTTCAGCTGCTCGCAATGGGGTATTATGCAAAATAAAAAATAAAAAAAAGCAATGACAACTTGGTGTTGATGTTTTCATTAAGCTCTTGTTCCAATTTTCTCTGTCAGAGAGACATTGAATATTTCGTTTATTTTAAAGAAAAATTGATGCCAACCGAAAAGCGATATTTACTTCACTTTTTAAAACGAATTTTCAATCACTTTGGGGTCTATTGTACAGATATATTTTGCATTGAGTTAGTGGAAATAGGTAGCTTGTTTTGTTGATTCAAAAACTCCCTCTTTCTGCATAATTTTTTTTATACCCATCGAGAAAGACAAATCGTGTCAATTCTTGGTTAACAGAGAAATCATTCTAGCCACTCAAGCATCAGGATTGTCATGTACCATTCAGATTCTTTTAATTTCGTCTGTGATTTAGGCGCTTTGGTGATATATGCTCGCAATTCCTGTCACTAATTTTAAAAAAATCTATTGTTACAAAAAGTCAATGACATTTGTCATCATTTATCTTGCAAATCCCTTGCAGACCATGGTTGCCGAAGTCTTATGTTTCTGAAATCCTTTGGAGGACATGCTTTGCAACGCCACGTTTTTAAAGAAATCTATTTAACCATGGGAATTGAGCCTTATAGCGACTGCAAAAATAGGTGCCTCATGGAAAATTCTTGTGTGTCCGTGAACATTGGTCCACCTGACAAGAATGGCCTAAGGGTCTGTCAACTGAGTGATTCTGATCACACTCAACATCCTGATGACCTTAAACCCCAAGAAGGATATTTGTATTGGGCGTCAAAGGTGCGGGAAAAATGGATTTTACCTAATGATGTTTATTTATTTATTTTCGATATAAAAAATATTGCTGAAAATAAATTTGTCCTTGTAGAATATGTGCTCCAGCAAGCCTTGTCCTCAAAATATGATCTGCGTTAATGGATTTACCAACAAGAGATACATTTGCTTAATGTGCAAAGTTGGTTTTATGGGAGAAAGATGTGAACAAGGTAAAAAGAGAACTTGCTTTTTCGGTATTTAAGTTAATTCTAATTTTTTTTTTGGTCCTCTCTTCTTGTGTAGGTTCAGTTGGGAATATAAATCAATTAACTCACACAATCAGTTTTATTAGGAGAATTCACTTTCCATAAATTTGTATATTTGTATTTATTTTGTTCTTTTTGTAATTGCTTCTATAACGTGTATAAATAAGTGTGTCTCATTTTTGTAACAGCTCCAGTGCTCCATGAATCATTTTTTTTAAAGAAGCTTTTAATATATAATTTTTTTCATCACCAAAATGGTTAAAACAAACACGTGCAGAAATTCTGTAAAAAGAAAAACAAAACAAAACAAAACAAAAAAACCCTCTCACTACATGGATGCATTCTTCTCCTCTAGAGCTTTCTTTGTAAAGCCCTAGATAGCAGTGGACTGCAGTACGAAAATCTCGTAACCGTGGAATGGGCTAGACTATGTGTCTTTCCACATTACCCAGTTTCTATACCTGGTCCTCTGTGATAACGTGAGCTGTTAGCCATTCCCCTTTGGAATTCAAGAGAGTTATTTCTACTTCAGCGTTTTCTTTCATTCGAAGATAATTATGCTTGAGCATCATTTACTATTTTGTTTGTTTGTTTTTTCAGATATAAACGAGTGCATCAGTGATACCGACGGTTGTCATTATAATGCAAGTTGCAAGAACACAATTGGCTCTTACACATGCAAATGCAAGCCAGGATTTAGTTGTAGTTAGTATGACAGATGTTTTGATTGTTAATCAGTGCAACGTTTATACAGTACTTGTATAGATTCTGATGGGATTCTCACCAACCAACACCGCCGGTTCATAACCAACAATTCGTGTACGAGTTGATCAAACTATATTTTGAAATAGCTTGCATCATGATATCCTTTTGGAACAAGCCAGATTTTCATGAATATGTTTAAGCAAATTTCCAAATGTACAAATTCTGTCATGTTTTCGATTACGACTACTACTACTACGTTCTTAAAGAGTTTCAGAGTAAAAAATTGATTATAATAATAAAAAAAAGGAACAGGCACACAAACAAAAAACAATGATAGATTACATCAAGATTTTACCTTTCTCAATAGAATTAAACAACGTGTGATATGAAAAAAGGGTTGAAGTAAACTTTGTTTTTATCTTTCAGCATTCCAAGCCCTCTTTACAAATCTCAATGCCACTGGTAGGTATGGTCCAACGACGCTGGGTAGTCACTACACTGGTCAAGATCATGACGGACAGGTTACACTGTCCGGCGGTATTCAACAGTGGAATGTGCCGTACACTGGTGACTACAGAATAGAAGCGATCGGAGCAGCAGGAGGATACGATCAACTTGACGAAAGTGTTCAATACCGAGGAAGAGGGGCGATTATGGTTGGAACATTTCGCCTAAACAAGGGTGAAGTCATACAAATAATTGTTGGTCAAGAAGGAGGAATAACCAAACGGAGGTGGTCTTCTGGAGGTGGTGGAGGAACATTTGTTGTGAGAGGAGCCAATACACCTTTGATCATAGCTAAAGGCGGGGGAGGCTTACAAATTGTTAATTCAAGACATGGAGGATGTGACGCCAGCACACAAACAACAGGGAATACTGGATACAAATCATGGCCAGGGGGAAGCAATGGACATGGTGCACAGACTGCTGATAACAGCGCTCATTCAGGTAAAATTATATTGTGATGTTTCCTTACTCTTCATGGCCTTAGCAGCAACTTAATCAACTTGTACGTTTCTGGTTTCTATGCAAGATTAGTGCTCATAAGGTGGCAATATCGTTAGTAAGCTAGTTTGTGATTGAGCATGAAAAGATAGGTCACAGTTTTCACCCAGTGTCCTTCTAAGCATCAAATACCTTTACATTCCTTAAAGTATCACTTCCTCTGATCTTTCAACATTTTAAAAACCCACAAGAAATTATGAAATTTCGCCTCAATCACAGAATTTAACATTGTTATACATTAATTTATCAAATAGCCTAAGTTGGTATCTTGGGAGTCTTCGGACCAAATGTCATGGCAATCCTAGTAAAGTTTACATACCTTATTAATTCGTTCAAAGAAGGCACATTCACAAAAAAAAGGATTTAGTTTTTTTTGCTTTCCCGAAAATTTACGCGTTTGGGTGACTACATGTCAAGTTATATCAACACCGCAAAAACCCAGAATTCCGACTGCCAATAGAAACACTGAGGCGTCCTGTAGAGAATCTCAGCAAGAACATATTCGGCAGGTTACCACCATTAGTTACCTATGACAGACCTTTAGTTCAACTCAGCTGAATGGCAATTTCGATTTCAAATCTTTTTTTTTTTATAATTTTCAACTTAAAAGCGGCTTGGGCACGTCGCGGCAAAACTTAATGGTCGCTGACCGAGTGCGAGCGGCGAAGATTGCTTAAACCGCAAGCCTTTATGTGTTTCGCCACTCCGCTTTTAATTTCTTCTTATGCAGACAGAAAGACTTCTTTTTACTTTCATCTATGGATTCTTCTCCTTTTCATCTATATCTATTCCCATTCTAGTTTTAAACGCAGACATATTGCAAAGATCTCAACGGAGATGTTTACGTGATCGAAATTCAAGGATCAAGCAGTTTTGCCCTGAGAAAGCCTTCGGGAGTCATTTATGTTTACATGTTATAATTGGCTATTCACAATTTGGCCGGCTAGCGAATTCAGTTCAAAAATATGCTTTTTTTAATAACTCACGTGTGTTTTAATATTTTACGTAAATTTTTCTCCGAAACTTTATGTCAAATAACAATGTTTAGTTTTACATGGAAAAAAAATTCCGAGAAAATTCCGAAAAAAATGGCCCTTGGAGGTCTACCGTATCCTTAGATCAATTTCCATGTATCATTATATTTTTTTCCTCAGGTGGAGGTGGTGGCGGCTTTTGTTCAAGTGGAAGAAGTGGAGCGTATTTCAATGGAACCGTGGGGGAGGGTGGAGAGGGTGGTAAGGGATTTCTTCAGGGAGGGGTGGGTGGGAGAACCCGTTACAACGATACCACTGGTGGGTTTGGGGGAGGAGGTGGGGCTTGGGGATGGGCAGGGGGAGGAGGAGGAGGAGGAGGGTACTCTGGGGGAGGTAGTGGTAAAGACCTAGGTAATTCCTGTGGCGGTGGAGGTGGGTCGTTTAATGCTGGAAACAACCAACATAATGATTGTTGTTACAACTCTGCAGGTCATGGTCAGGTGACGATAACGTTACAGTAGAGTAAACTAACCATTAGCTACCAAACTTCAAAAAAAAGATCAACAGACTGAGAGGGTGAATCAGGGCGTTGGACGTTATATTTCTTTAACGTGGACATTAGGTCGAGGTTTATCTTCAAAGGGAAGTGTTGAGAACAGACTTCTGCCTAAGAGACTATTTCATAATAACATCAGAACAACTAGCATATCTCAAAGCTTCATCTCGATCTCCTCATTTTCCTTCGATCGTGCATTTTAGTAACAGTATGTCATTATGTTGGTTGACCTTCTCTAATTTGGCTTGTTAACTCAGTTCGTAAAGCATTGCACCGGTATGGCAGAAGTCATGGGTTCAAATCCCGCGCAGGCCTTAATTTTTCGGGCCTTATTTTCAGTACTGCTTAGGTCGTGTTCATTTCAATGAAAACTGCTTTAATTTTCTTAAAAGGATGTTTCTTTGACAACCATTTTGGGGATTTTAAAATGTCGAAGCCATAATTGAACTAGATAGACTTAAGGTGTGTAAACTTTATCGACATTTAGAAAGCAAAGCTAGATATTCCTGAATATGAACAAACAACTGGTGCCAGAGGAATATATTATAGAGAGGCCATAATGTCGTTCTATCACTCAGTTTTACCCATATCCAATATGTTATACTATAGAGAAGAAATTATGTCGTTCTGTTACTCAATTTTTACTCATATCCATTGTGTTATATCATAGAGAGGCAACGATGTTGTTCTGGTACTCAATTTTACCTATATTCATTATGTTACATAATAGAGAGGCAACATTGTCGTTCTGTTACTCAATATTACCTATGTTCATAATGTTATATAATAGAGAGGCATCAGCGTCGTTCTGTTACTCAATTTTCACATATCCATTATATTATATTATAGAGAGGCAAGAATGTCGTTCTGTCGCTCAATTTTACCCATATCCACTATGTTGTATTATAGAGAGGCAACAGTGTTTTTCTGTCACTCAATTGTACCCATATCCACTATATTGTATTATAGAAAGGTAACAGTGTCGTTCTGTTACTCAATTTTACCCATATCCACTATGTTATATTATAGAGAAGCAACAATGTCGTTCTGTCACTCAATTTTACCCATATCCACTATGTTATATTATAGAGAAGCAACAATGTCGTTCTGTCACTCAATTTTGCACATATCCACTATGTTGTATTATAGAGAGGCAACATTGTTGTTCTGTCACTCAGTTTTACCCATATCCACTATGTTATATTATAGAGAGGCAACAGCGTTGTTCTGTTACTCAATTTGACCCATATCCAATATGTTATACTATAGAGAAGCAACAATGTCGTTCTGTCACTCAATTTTACCCATATCCACTTTGTTGTATTATAGAAAGGCAATAGTCTCGCTCTGTCACTCAATTTTACCCATATCCACTAGGTTATATTATAGTATTGCAATAGTGTCTTTCTGTTACTCAATTTTACCCATATCCCACTAGTATATATTATAGAGATGCAACAGTGTCGTTCTGTTACTCAATTTTACCCATATCCAATATGTTGTATTATAGAAAGGCAACAGTGTCGTTCTGTTACTCAATTTTACCCATATCCAATATGTTATATTATAGAAAGGCAACAGTGTCGTTCTGTTACTCAATTTTTCCCATATCTACTGTTATATTATAGAGACAACAGTGTTGTTCTGCACTCAACTTTACCCATATCCATTATGTTTTATTATAGAGAGGGAATAAAGTCGTTCTGTCACTTAGTTTTACCCATCTCCGTTATGTTTTATTATAGAGAGGGAACAGAGTCATTCTGTCACTCAATTTTACCCATATCCATTATGCTGTATTCATTGCTTTGTTAACGATTATCTACGGGCCAGTCATTAAATGTCACTTAGGGGGAGGGGGGTAGAATTGGGGGGATTAGGTGGTTTTCAGGGGGGAACGGTAGGGGATGTCAGTCGTCACCAACACAGTATAAGGGAAGGGCTACAGAAAATTGACTGGCAATTAACTTTCAATGAATGGTGATGGGGCATTCGAAAATTACTGAGCCCTGAAGGAGGATTGGGTAAATTTGATCGGGATGGAATAAAATCTTTTAACGCTTCCAAGGGGATAAATAATGACAGTCTTTTTTGCACATTTGTTAGTTAAACTTAGCACAACTAAGTCAACCATGGAATTTGAAGTTAGTTTACTTGCAAAATAAAAATAAAAAAAAGATTCTTGGAGATCACGTTGACAAAGAAAGTGCTTTTAAGTGGCCGTAAGACACTGTGCTACGTAACCTAGTGACCTGAATTCCTCACACTTGAGAATGTTTTTGTAAGCGGCTCTCGCGAAAAGCGATTTATGTAATAATTTCGAAGCAACAATGAACTGATACCTTTGATGTTGATTACTTTGGGACTTACCCTATTAGCGTATCTTGGAAAAAAAATGAGGTACATTTTAGAACGTTCTCCTTCGAAGCTTTTAAACACAACAAGAAAAAAACTTCTGCGGAAAAAATCTATCAGAACTTGAATTATGGTAAATAAAAAGAATACGAGAACAAAAGGAATAACGTTTATTAAAAAAATAACTGAGATTGTAGGAAATAATACATGTGGGAAAGTGGAGTCAAAAGATAGAGATAACCGATGGAAGAAAACAGGAAAAAAAATCATAAGTTATTTTAACTATGCAGCAAAACAATATACTATCAGTGTCCTTGAGACGAGAAGTAAACATACCCCTCCTTTAACTAAGCAGCGCAATTTTAATCGGCGGATTCTTGTCAAATATTTATCTAACATCAGAAAAGCTCCTTTTTGGCCGAGTTTTAAAGACATGGGACTTTGGCTCTATATTTTTTTCGTCTTCCTGGTTTTTGTTCTTGAAAAAGTATTATCCTAAAAGGATGGTAAGATTCTTTTATTGCTTTGAGAAATTAGATTTACCTTGTTTCTGTCTCTATTAGTAAATCATCCTCAACGGTTTACTAAAGAAACTTCGAAATGCGTCATTTCAGAGACTGAAAATTAAAAGCTAAATTGATGAAGAGACTTCAAACCACTTGCAAAATTTAAATGCTTTGTCTTTTTTTTAGTTTTTTTAGTTTTTTTCTTTTTTTGTCGCCTATGAAGAAACATTCTCCTTTTATTCACTTTTTTGACCTTTAACGTCCATAAGAAAGTTGATTAAGCGAGCGATAGCGATTGCTGTTTCATTAAATAGTAGGGACTTGAGAAAACACGGCGGTCACGGAAACAAAAGATTTCTTGGAAAGACCACTGCAAACGATGTATTCATTTTACAACCTTGTATACCTTCCAAAGTGGAGGCGCAGTAGCCCCATAGTTAGTGCGCTCGACTCCGGATCGGGTGGTCCGGGTTCGAGCCCTGGCCCTCGAGCCTCTTAGGCAAGACACTTTGTACACCTGGTGTACAAATGGGTATCAGCAAATGTGCTGGAGGTAACCCTGCGATGGACTAGCATCCCATCCACTCTTATACGCTTCATGCCAAGAAAACCGGAGTTAAGCACCGTCCCCATGGGCCACTCGGGCCCGTATCAAGGCTTTACAAAGACATTTGTGGAGATGAGAGTCCCACACTCGTCACTGCGGTAACTCAGTTTGCCAGATTTTCCTTATAAAAGAAAAATTAAGTTCAACAGAGTTCTCAATGTCCTGTTTCATAATATAAAATCCATTGATGATATTTTAATAGCTCAGAAATAATCAAGAAATAAAACAATCTTTCATAATCAATAGAAATAGCTTTACATTGGTTATTTAACCGAACTTCCATTGCAAAAGATTTTTTACATTGTGGATAAGGAAATAACTTCAAGTATGAAATAAACATGATGTTAAATAAGCATGGCGGAACAGTAAATTGTCCTAGTCAACAAGTAAGTAAAATGTTTCGCGATTATTATTGTAAGATTATTGATCTTCGAGTTGATATTCTATTCCATCTTTCAATTTTTAGGAAAGATTTTAAACTTTAAGAGCGTTTTCTAGGGCTCTTTGTAACATCCTCATTGAAACTGTGTGTTCCTAACAAACAAACTTATTATATAAAAATACAAAACATGTTTGGTACAGTTCAATACCAAACAGTTAACAACCTGTCAAATAGGTAAGGACAAAATAAATATTAATAAGTGCCGGCGAAGTGTAATGGAAGTCGGACGAGTCAGGGGTAAACTTGGCTCGGATTTTCATCCCATACGGGGAGAATAGTAATACCCAAGGACCTGGAGTGAGTTTTAACAGGGTTGCTCACTTTGCTATCGTGCTGAATTTTTTTCGTACTAAAAAAAGTCATTGTAGTCTCTTCTTAAGTTTGTTATCAACATTATCTCCAGTGGACATTTTTTATATGAGGCCTTACGATATCTCCACGGGACACTTTTTGAGAAGGCTTTACTTCGCTAAAATAATTAAGGATCAACATGATCATTACTACCTTTTAGTTCTTACTTTCGTCTCCATAAAGAATTTTATAGCAAAAACTCGCGAATAATCTGATGTAAAACTCTAAGGTAAAATTAAACTCCAACTTAAAAAGCAGTCTCACAATCTGAAAAGTAAAAGTGAAATCCAAAAACATACTGCGAAAAGAAAAAAAAGAACACACAAAAAGCAAAACAAAACTGTAAAAAAAAAGGTCAAAAAGCAAAAACAAGACATTCAACTAAAAAAAATAGGATGACTGGTTTTATGTCTGATTAAAAAAAAATTAAGAAATCATCAGAGAAAGTGAATATTATAATGACTTTATGATTGTTAATTAAGCTAAGAAATGAATCAACGTATGTTTATTAAAATGCGATATCACTTTTTCTATCAAGTTTTCTTTTTAGTCTCCCAAGCAGTCAACTCATGGATGACAAGAAAAAAATGATAAGAATTTTATTGAAAAATTTGGGTTGATGATCTTGAGACTCACGTAGTTTTACATTCCTGGAATGCGAGGGACTCCGGAGGGACTACGACGGCAACATAGTTAGTTCCCCTTCCAACCGATATGGGCTGAACACTTAGAGGATGCAATCAGCAATGTTGATAGCGTAATGTTTTTGATAGAAATAGTAGAGATGGTAAGTTTTGAGCTCGGTGAAGGATTGAGAAAGATTTTTTTGTCTTGTCACGAGCGTGGAATTAGCGTGGGAGCTCAAAACTTACCATCTCTACTATTTTTTATCAAAAACATTACGCTATCGACGTTGCTGATCCTAACAGTGTGTGGGAAGCGTGTTATAAGAACTTCGTAATAGACCTCGCTCACCGAAGAGTCTTTGTGGCTCAGTGGTTGAGCATCGGAGCGCAAATCCAAAGGTCTGAGGTTCGATTCCTCATAGGGACTAAGAATATTTCTTTATCCCACGCTCGTGACAAGACGAAAAAACATCTCTCTTACCTTAATGCATTTGGAAATCTGTGAGTTATTGAGATTTTCCCACAAATTAAGTATTTCATCCTTTTCCTTTTTAATTTTTTTTCAGGGGGTTGAGTGGGGGGGGGGGGGGTGAAGCCTTGCTATTGAAATAATTTTAATCATAAAATCTGGAGATTACATAATTACTACTGACTACAGTAAGTCTGCATATGCGAGTGAACCTTTTTTAGGATATTTATCTCCATGTGCGGCGCTTAGTAAACTTTGCCTGCTAATTTTTGAGTGGCCAAGGGCATTTGTCAACACAACTCTTTAATTTGTATTCTTAGGTATTATTTCCTTATTCTGAAATTCCCCATTTGTAATGAAAAACACGCCGAATAATTTTGGCACAAAACCT